>NC_134901.1:32353260-32618260 GCF_041734735.1 Babylonia areolata | reverse complement strand
CATCATTCTTGGGGACTTCAATGCTAGAGTTGGCTCTGACTACATCTCCTGGGATGGAGTGATTGGAAAGCACGGTGTGGGCCACTGCAACCCAAATGGATTGCTTTTGCTTCAGACTTGTGCAGAGCACGAACTGCTGATAACGAACACAGTTTTCTGCCTCCCTACCCGTAACAGGACGTCATGGATGCATCCACGCTCAAAGCATTGGCATCTCATCGATTACGTCATCGTCAGGAAAAGGGATAGGCAAGATGTACGTGTAACAAAGACCATGTGCGGGGCCGAGTGTTGGACAGACCATCGCCTTGTAGTCTCGAAGCTGAATATTCGAATCCAGCCCAAGAGACGCCCCCAAGGCCAGAAGGCTCCAAAACGGCTCAACATCGCTAAGCTGAATAACATCACCATCAAACAGTCCTTTGTGGAACTGCTGGAAGATCGTCTGGAATCCGCCTCTCTGGACAACCAGAATGTGGAGTCTGACTGGAGGACCCTGCGTGAGCTGATCTATAGTACAGCTTTAGAGACCCTGGGACCCATGACCAGAAAGCACAAAGACTGGTTTGATGAAAACTGTGATGAAATCAAGCAGCTTCTGGATGAGAAACGCCGTCTGCATCAAGCCTACCTGAGCAACCCAAAGTCCACATCAAAAAAGGATGCGTACGATGCCATCCGCAGGATTGTTCAGCAAAAGTTACGCCAGATGCAGGATAAGTGGCTGAGTGACAAAGCTGATGAGATCCAGGGATATGCTGACAGGCACGATATGAAGAGGTTCTATGATGCCTTAAAAGAAGTCTACGGCCCCACATCCTCAGGATCATCCCCCCTCCTCAGTGCAGATGGGAATACCTTGATCACCGAGAAGGAGAAAATTCTCGAACGCTGGGCTGAGCACTTCAACAGTGTCTTAAATCGCCCTTCCTCCATAAATGATGAAGCCATAGTCCCCATCAACGAAGCACTGGACGATCCGCCAACACTTCTTGAGACCCAGAAAGCAATCCGTCTGCTATCCAGTGGCAAAGCATCTGGCTCAGACTCCATACCAGCACAGGTCTACAAGGATGGAGGCACTGTGCTGACTGAGAAGCTCCATCAGCTGTACTCACTCATGTGGAAAGAAGAGACGATCCCCCAGGATTTCAAAGATGCATCTATCATTCACTTGTACAAGCGAAAGGGGAACCGGCAAGCCTGTGATAACCATCGGGGCATTTCCTTGCTCTCCATCGCAGGCAAGATACTTGCCAGGATCCTACTAAACCGCCTCACAGCACACCTTGACCAAGGTCATTTGCCTGAGAGCCAATGTGGATTCCGGAAAGAGCGCGGAACCACCGACATGGTGTTTGCTGCAAGGCAGCTGCAAGAGAAATGTCAGGAGCAAAATGTTGATCTGTTCTCCACCTATGTCGACCTCACTAAGGCCTTCGACACTGTGAGTAGAGAGGGACTGTGGAAGATCATGGCCAAGTACGGATGCCCTCGGAAATTTATTTCCTTGGTCAGCCAGTTCCATGAAGGCATGCAGGCTCAAGTCCAGGACAATGGCGAAACATCTGCTCCTTTTGCTGTCACAAATGGTGTCAAGCAAGGCTGCGTCCTGGCTCCAACGCTGTTCAGCCTCATGTTCTCTGCAATGCTTACTGATGCCTTCAGAGATGGCGATGTTGGAATCGGCCTAAAGTACCGAACAGATGGCAAGTTGTTTAACCTCAGAAGGCTTCAAGCAAAAACGAAGGTCATGACAGACATCATCAGAGACTTTTTGTTTGCTGATGATTGTGCCCTCAACGCTGGATCTGAAGCTGACATGCAACTCAGCGTCGACAAGTTTGCCACTGCCAGCAGGAACTTTGGCCTTACCATCAGCACGAGGAAAACTGAAGTTCTCCATCAGCCAGCCCCAGGGAAACCCTACGTTGAGCCCAACATCACAGTCAACGGTCAGAGACTCAGTGCGGTGGAGCGGTTCACATACCTTGGCAGCACACTATCACGAAATGCGACCATCGACGATGAAGTGAACGTCAGGATTGCAAGAGCAAGCGCAACTTTTGGCAGACTCAGTGCAAATGTCTGGAACAGAAGAGGCATTAGTCTTGAGACCAAGCTAAAGGTCTACAGAGCAGTAGTTCTCCCCACACTACTGTACGCCTGCGAAACTTGGACAGTGTACCAGCGACATGCCAAGAAGCTGAACCACTTCCACACAACATGCCTCAGGAAGCTACTGAACATCAAGTGGCAAGACAGGACCCCAGACACAGAGGTGCTCGCAAAAGCCACCCTTCCCAGCATCTTCACCATCCTGATGCAGTCCCAGCTTCGCTGGGCTGGACACGTGGCGCGCATGCCAGACCATCGGCTGCCCAAAAGGGTCTTCTATGGCGAGCTGCAACAAGGGAAGAGATCACACGGAGGTCAGAAGAAGCGCTTCAGAGATACTCTGAAAGTCTCTCTTAACCTTGACTCCTGGGAGGAATCTGCAGTGGACCGTGACAAATGGCGCGCTGTTGTGCACAAAGGTGCCAAGTTGTGCGAGGCCAACAGGACTGCTGCAGCTGTTCAGAAGAGGCAGGCCAGAAAGTCACGGGCAAACAAGCCCCCTGACAATGATATGCCTGTCTTTGTCTGCCCCAACTGTCAGCGAACATTTCGTGCGCAGATTGGACTATTCAGTCATCTGTGCATTCACAGATAGATTCATGAGCATCCTTTTTTCCTTTTTACTCCTATTTCAGTGGCTTTATTTTTTTACGGTTGGTTTCATTTTATCCTACATTCCTACTCTTCACATTTTGGGTGTACCCGGAGACTCGAACTCACAACCTTCTGATTGAGAGAACGGTGA
Organism: Babylonia areolata; assembly: GCF_041734735.1. Taxonomy (NCBI): domain Eukaryota; kingdom Metazoa; phylum Mollusca; class Gastropoda; order Neogastropoda; family Buccinidae; genus Babylonia; species Babylonia areolata. The sequence goes on along the minus strand of NC_134901.1, from coordinate 32,615,397 downwards.
TCAGCCTACTGAGCCATGCAGGTACCCTTTAATAACGAGTTTACAAATAACGGATATCTACCAAGATCACCATAAACCACTTTGTTTGGTATTTTCACTGGCACTCCCAAGAATCGCTTACACGCTAATAAATAAATTTTTTCTACATTCTCTAGTCTATTCATACCCCAAATTTCAGATGCGTACAACAGAACAGGCTGTACCTTTACATCAAATATTTTGAAAAATACTGCATATGACATTTCTTTACACTTTTGAAAAGCCTTCACAAGGCTCGTGGTTGCCCTTTTGCCTTTCACAATAAGATGTTCAGTCCCCCTTTTGGGACTTATCTTTGAAGTGAATGTATACCCTAAATAACAGTATTCATTTACTACTTCTATTTCTTCATCTTCAAAAAACCACTTCTGATGCCTACCTAAAAACCCGCCTTTTCTGAACACCATTATTTTTGTCTTCTGCACATTAATTTTCAACTTCATCACCTGACAGCATGATTGAAGAATATTCATTTGATTTTGAAGTCCTGTTGGAGTTGTTGATAATAAAGCAATAACATCGGCAAAAAGCAATATGAACAGTTCCATGCTACCTGGTATCAACTGAACCCCATGTCTACCTGACACAGACATATGTTCAGCAATCTGACTGATGAATGTACAAAATAAAGTAGGGCTCATGACACATCCCTGTCGTACACCAAGTGGACATTAAAAAAATTCAGAATATTGTGAATTAACCCTGACACATGCTAACAATGAACCATACATCGCTTTCAAAGACTTAAAGAATTTACCAGATACACCCTGTCTTCTTAAATGTTGTAACAACTTATCATAGCTTACAGAATCGAATGCTTTTCTAAAATCAACGAAAGCAACTTATAATTTATTTTGACACATGCATTTCTGAACACAAGTATACAGGTTAAAGATCTGATCAACAGTTGAGTAGTTTTTTCGGAAACCAGCTTGACCTTCTGTAATCATCTCGTTATTTTCTAACCAATTATATAATCGATTATTCAACACCGTTGTAAAGCACTTAGAAATAATACTTAACAGGCATACCCCTCTATAATTATCAACATTATCAATATCGCCTTTCTTAAAAATGGGAATGACAATAGCTTTGGGCCATTCTTTTGGGTACAGTCCTTTATCGAACAGAGCATTAAATAATTTTGTCAGAAATGGTACATTTCAGCAGAAATACAATCAAGTCCACATGCTTTTCCCGACTTCAGCTTGTGAAGAACGAACGAAACCTCATTCTCTGAAATTGCATTATTAAGTTCACATTCTTCATCATCATCGAGGTTACTAAGATCAGCAGAATTATCAACATTGTCCATATCATTATCCAAAGAAAATAGACTTTTGAAGTGCTGATGCCACTCTTCCATACTGACATTATTACTGATGTTACTTTTTGTTTTTCCACATTTCATTTCTGTTAGGCTTTTCCAGAATGCTGACGAGTTTGATAAATTTGATTCCAGGAATCTATTTTTCCTCTTCGATAATTTCTTTTAGTTTTTAATAAAGTTATATATTTTTTCGTGCTTGAACATATTCTTTTCTATCTTCCTCATCCCTTGAAAATCTAAATGTTCTTAACTTATTTCTGGTGTCAATTTTGAGCAACTTACATGCTTTATCAAACCATTCAGAATTTTGTCTCTTTGGCTGGGTAAAACATTTCTTAACCATACAACTGCTTGCAGAGCTAACACATTCAACAAATACATTAAGTGCTTCATCAATATCTGTATCGAGACATTCTACAGCATGTTTTATGTTATTTTCTGAGTCTCTGTTATTCAAATTGGCAATGTATACATCTTCCTTTTCTTTGTTCCACACGCATTTCTTCACAAATGAGTTTTTGCTTCTGCCATCTTGATTATTTACAGTCTTGGGTAAGTTCTTTGAGCGCATAAATGATAATACAACAGGCATGTGATCTGACTCTGTGCAGTCATCTACTTTAAGAGAAACATTACATGCAAGCTGATTTGAGGACATTTCACAAGACATCAAAAAATAGTCAACGGTGCTTAACCCGTTGTTTGATATGAACGTGTAACTTCCGTCAAAACCATACTTGTGTAATCCATTTAAAATCATGATGTCTAAAGCATTACACATTTCAAGAAGCTGATCCCCAAATGTGTTTCTTATTTCATCGAGAGAGAGAGAGAGAGAGAGAGAGAGAGAGAGAGATTACAAGAAAACAATCTTTATACATGAGGATACATAGATATTTATTAAATGGAAGAGTTGTTTGTTGTGTTCACATGTGTGTATCTGTGTGTGTCTATGTGTGTGTGTGTGTGTGTGTGAGGTTCTGTAACAAAATAGATTCAAATGTGGAATGTATTTACCGAATTAGATGTGTATGAGAAAGAGACAGAGAGAGATTACAAGATGAAATTCTTTATTCATGAGGATAATAGATATATGATAAATGAAAGATTGTTGTGTTCATATATATATATTATGTATTTGTGTACACATGTTTTGAGCTGAAAATAGATTCAAATGTGGAAAGTATTTACTGAATTTGAGGTGCATGACAGAGAGAGAGAGAGAGAGAGAGAGAGAGATTGCAAGAAAAAATCTTGATACATGAGGATACATAGATATTTATTAAATGAAAGAGTTGTTTGTTGTGTTCACATGTGTGTGTATGTGTGTGTGTGTGTGTGTGTGTGTGTGTGTGTGTGTGTGTGTGTGTGTGTGAGAGAGAGAGAGAGAGAGAGAGAGAGAGAGAGAGAGGTTCTGTAACAATAATATGACTGATAGCAGTTTACATAACTGATTTCAGACTGCTGGGAAACAGACCCTGGCCTGACTGATCCAATCCGGGGGGTACCGTGCATCTTGTGTATGGAATGTAACTGAACTTTATTTCTTATATGAAGTTGAATCCTTTTTCACTTAAACAAAAGCAAATTTGAGTTTGAACAATCATTTGAAACAAATAGCCATGCACATTGTTAATATCTATACTTATTTTAAAGCAAATTTTAAAGCAAATTCCATGGCGGGACACTTTTTTACTCCCCGACAGTGTATTCAAGTCTTTGCGATATATTCGTCAAGCTGTCAGGAAAACGAAAAGAAGGGGCATCTATACAAAGAAGAGACCTCCATACAAAAGTGAAGAGACTTCCACAAAACGGTGAAGGGACCTCCTTACAAAAGTGAGGAGACCTCCATGCAACATGAAGATACCTTTACACTACAGGAGGGACATCAGTAACCTTCATAGAACATACAGGAACCTCTATACAACGGGGAAGGGATCTTCACACAACAACGGGGACCGCCATACAACTGACAGGATCCTTCACACAACAAACGGGAACCCCCATACAACAGACATGGACATCACAAACAGTAACCTTCATACAACAGACAGGAACCTTCACACAACAGACATGAACCTCCATAAAACAGATATGAACCTCTATACAACAGACAGAAACCTTCACACAACAAACGGTAACCCCCACACAACAGACAGGAACCTTCACACAACAAACGGGAGCCTCTAGTGAACAGACAGAAAGCTCCATACATGAGGAAAGGAACATGCATCAACAGAAGGGACCTCCACACATGAAAGGGTCCTCCATAAAACAGGGGCCTCCATACAACAGAAGGGACCTCCATACAACAGTAAAGGGACCTCCATACAACACAGAAGGGGCCTCCATACAACAGGGAAGGGACCTCCATACAACACAGAAGGGGCCTCCATACAACAGTAAAGGGACCTCCATACAACACAGAAGGGGCCTCCATACAACAGGGAAGGGGCCTCCATACAACAGGGAAGGGACCTCCATACAACAGGGAAGGGACCTCCATACAACAGAGAAGGGGCCTCCATACAACAGGGAAGGGACCTCCATACAACAGGGAAGGGATCTCCATACAACAGAGAAGGGGCCTCCATACAACAGGGAAGGGACCTCCGTACAACAGGGAAGGGATCTCCATACAACAGGGAAGGGACCTCCATACAACAGAGAAGGGGCCTCCATACAACAGAGAAGGGGCCTCCATACAACAGGGAAGGGACCTCCATACAACAGAGAAGGGGCCTCCATACAACAGGGAAGGGACCTCCATACAACAGAGAAGGGGCCTCCATACAACAGGGAAGGGGCCTCCATACAACAGGGAAGGGATCTCCATACAACAGGGAAGGGACCTCCATACAACAGAGAAGGGGCCTCCATACAACAGGGAAGGGATCTCCATACAACAGGGAAGGGACCTCCATACAACAGGGAAGGGACCTCCATACAACAGAGAAGGGGCCTCCATACAACAGGGAAGGGACCTCCGTACAACAGGGAAGGGATCTCCATACAACAGGGAAGGGACCTCCATACAACAGAGAAGGGGCCTCCATACAACAGGGAAGGGATCTCCATACAACAGAGACGGTGCCTCCATACAACAGGGAAGGGACCTCCATACAACAGGGAAGGGATCTCCATACAACAGGGAAGGGACCTCCATACAACAGGGAAGGGATCTCCATACAACAGGGAAGGGAACTCCATACAATAGGGAAGGGACATCCATACAACAAAAGGGAGCCCCTTACAATAGGGAAGGGATCTCCATACAATAGAAGAGTCTTCCATACAACAGGGAAGGGACCTCCATACAACGGAAGAGACCTCCACACAACAGGGAAAGGACCTCCACACAACAGAATGACCTCCGTACTACAGAAGGGACTTCCATACAACAGGGAAGGAACCTCCATACAACAGAATGACCTCCATACAACAGAAGAGACCTCCGTACAACAGATGTGACCTCCATACAACAGGGAAGGGACCTCCGTACAACAGACTGTCACCATGGAAAACGTCAATTTCATCAAAGCCTTGCTGTCAAATATATCATGGCAAAAACAATTCCGACGACACGATGACACGACGCAGCGCATAATCAGCCTGGGCATCGGCAGAGCAAAGACAAAAAGAGGAACCAGAGCGGGCAGACTTCGCCGTTTGTGGATCTCTGTCCCCAGCACTGATCATCCTGTCTCCGATGTCAGCCCTGCTGTTGCTGTGACTGTCAACGACAACCTCAACACTCATGTTCAAGCTGACTCCTTTACTTCCCGTGACACTGTCCTTTCTGACACTGTTCCAAAATGTGGTGTATCTCCCGCGATTGGCCCTGGTCTGCTTTCTACCCCTTCCACACCTGTCTCAACTCCCGGACCTTTCTCTGCCTTCCCACTGTCCTCCACTGCTCAGTCACCATCGTCTCCTTCCGTTGCCTGTCTGTCTGACTCACCTGCTTCACCATTAGATTTCTCTCAGCCTGCCCCTGATCTCTTTCATGCCTGCCTGTTCAATGCTCAATCTGTCTGCCCTGATCAAAAGACTGACTATATTTCTGATTATATTTTTGAAAATAATTTTGATATCGTATTTCTCACTGAAACCTGGTTGAAATTACAAGGTCACGAACCCAAAATTAAACAACTGACCCCCCCTGGATACAAAACCAAGTCACTTCCTCGACTGTCTCGTGGAGGTGGCATCGCCATCGTCTATAGAAATATCTTGGAGTCTTCCCTTTCCTTCTCCCATAACCATGCCTTTCCACATAACACTTTTGAAATGCTCGAAGTCACTCTCAATGTTCCCGGTCACTCAATCATCTTCTGTTGTCTCTATCGTCCTCCTCCTAGTCGTAAAAATAACCTAACGTCTTCTCTGTTTCACGATGAGTTCCGAACATTACTTGATTACTACAACCTTCGTTCTGGCAAACTTATCATCCTCGGAGACTTCAATTTTCATTTCAACAACCAAACTTCCTCTGATGTCAAACGCCTATGTCTATCTCTGTCCAATCATTCTCTCTCTCAGCTCGTTACAGAACCAACACACAGATCTGGCCATACGTTGGACTGGCTCATCACACGTGACTCTGATGCTATGATTGCGTCAGTGACTGTAACTGACGAACTCTCTTCCGACCATTCTGCTGTATTATTCTTGCTTAATATTTCAAAACCTACCAGAACCAAAAAAATCCGTTACTCGTCGCAACCTGAAATCCATCAACATTAACACTTTTTCTTCTCAAGCTGCTGAACGCCTTTCCAAAATTTCTTCCCACACCAATGTCTCTACACACTACAACTCTGTCCTCTCTCAACTGCTGGATGAACATGCACCCCCCACTACCCGCATGCTCCCTGATAGACCTTCCGCCCCGTGGTACACACAAGACATTCGAATTGCAAAACGCAAACGTCGCCAATTGGAACGGCGATGGCGATCAACAAAACTGAAAGTCCACAATCAAATCTTCCGAAAACAAATAAATAAAGTCAAACATATGATCTCATCAGCGAAGACAAACTTCTTTTCTTCTCAAGTTCTCGATGCCACATCCACCTAATCTCTTTACACTATCATGTCAAATCTTCTCGGCACTGCAAAAAAGACTCCTCTTCCTTCTGCCTACACTTTATCTGAACTCCCCAATGTCTTCTCCTCTTTCTTTCTTGACAAAGTCCAGAATATTCGTACCATCTTAGACCAAATGCCTTTCCAACCTACTCATCCTGATCCTCAATTCAACGGCACTCCTCTCCATTCCTTTAATCCATTAACTGAAACAGATGTCCATGAAATCCTCAAAGAAATGACAATAAAATCCTGTGAGCTCGATCCTATACCAGCCTCTGTTTTTTCTCAGTGTGTCTCACAGCTTCTCCCCACAATCACCAACATTGTCAACTCATCCCTTCTCACTGGAACGTTTCCATCCACTTTCAAAACTGCAATAGTCCGGCCTCTTCTGAAGAAATCCAACCTTGACGCAAACATTTTGAAAAACTATCGACCAGTTTCTAATCTTCCATTCCTGTCCAAACTCCTTGAAAAAGCCGTCCTGAAGCAGCTCAACAATCACCTTTGTTTCAACAATCTCATCCACCCATTTCAGTCTGCCTATCGTGCTGACCACAGCACCGAAACCACTCTCCTCCAAATCCTGAATAACCTACTGCTAGCGTCCGACTCAGGACAGATCTCCCTTCTCACTCTTCTCGACTTGTCAGCCGCCTTTGACACGGTAGACCATTCAATCCTTCTTTCCCGTCTTCATTTTACATTTGGTATCAACGGCACTGTTCTAAACTGGTTCAAATCTTATCTCACTGATCGATTCCAGTCTGTCATTGTTGATAATTTCCAGTCTGAACCCGTTAAAATTGAACATGGAGTCCCACAGGGATCTGTTTTAGGCCCAGTGCTCTTCACACTGTACACTGCTCCTCTCGCTGAAATTATCAACCGCCATAATGTCAGTCATCATTCTTATGCTGATGACACTCAACTCCAGAAGAGTGATACACCTGAAAAACTGTTGTCGCTCTTGCAAGAAACATCTAACTGCTTCCTGGATATTCAAAATTGGATGACTCTAAATAAGTTACAATTGAACGCGGACAAAACTGAAGCAATGATCATAGGAACTAAACAAAAACTGTCTTCCATTACAACTAATACAATCAAACTTGGCAGTACATCCATCCCTCTGTCCACTTCAGTCAGGAACCTCGGCGTTGTCCTTGACAACACACTGTCCATGCAAACATTTATCAATCAGACATGTCAATCCTGCTACTGTCAACTGCGGCGCATCAGTTCCATCCGGAAATATCTGTCCACTGACGCAACATCTAGACTTGTCGTTTCTCTCATTCTCTCTCGCCTTGACTACTGTAACTCTCTATTGTCTGGTTTGCCTGCTTCATCCATTCAGTCCCTTCAGCGCATACAAAATTCTGCTGCCCGACTCGTCCTCAGAAAGAAAAGATCTGAGCACACCACTCCTCTTTTGCAACATCTCCACTGGCTCCCTGTCTCACACCGAATAAAGTACAAGATCAGCACTCTATGCTACAAATGTATTCACAAATCAGCCCCTTCCTATCTCTGTGGCTGCCTTCACCTCTACACTCCATCTTGCTCACTACGATCAGCTTCGGATCCACTCCACTTACACATACCCAGATTCAAACTCTCGACTGTTGGCCACCATTCTTTCTCTGTCTCTGGACCTTGCAATTGGAATGAACTTCCTCTTTCGCTTCGTCAAGTCTCCACACTCAGCTCTTTCAAGTCTGGCCTTAAAACCCACCTCTTCCCAAAATAGCCCCCCTTCCCTGCCTCTTCCTTGTCTTTTTTTTTTTTTTTTTTTTTTAGTTTTAGAGTTATGCTTGCGTGAGAATGACTGGTGCGAAAGCGCTTTGATTTGTTTATGCACAAGATTTTGCGCTATATAAGTACCATTATTATTATTATTATTAGAAGGGATCTCCATACATAGAAGGGACCTCCATACAACAGAAGGCACCTCCATACAACAGGGAAGGGACATCCATACAACAGAAGGCACCTCCATACAACAGGGAAGGGGCTTCCATACAACAGGGTAGGGACCTCCATACAACAGAAAGGACCTCCATACAACAGAAGGGACCTCCATACAACAGAATGGACCTCCGTACAACAGAAGGGACCTCCGTACAATAGGGAAGGAACCTCCATACAACAGAAGGGACCGCCATACAACAGGAAAGGGACCACCATACAACAGAATGGACCTCCATACAACAGATTGGACCTCCATACAACAGAATGTACAACAGAAGGGACCTCTGTACAACAGGAAAGGGACCTCCATACAACAGAAAGCACCTATGTACAACAGAAAGGACCTCCACACAACAGAAGGTACCTCCATGCAACAGAAGGGACGTCTGTACAACAGAAAGGACCTCCATACAACAGAAGGGACCTCTGTACAACAGAAGGGACCACCATACAACAGAAATGACCTCCATACAACAGAAGGGACCTCCATATAACAGAAAGGACCTCCATACAACAGAAGGGACCTCCGTACAACAGGAAAGGGACCTCCGTACAACAGAAGGGACCTCCATACAACAGGAAAGGGACCTCCATACAATAGAAGGGACCTCCGTACAACAGGAAAGGGACCTCCATACAATAGAAGGGACCTCCGTACAACAGGAAAGGGACCTCCATACAATAGAAGGGACCTCCGTACAACAGGGAAGTGGCATCCATACAACAGAAGGGACCTCCAAACAACAGAAAGGACCTCCGTACAACAGGAAATGAACCTCCATACAACAGAAGGGACCTCCGTACAACAGGGAAGGAGACTTCCAGGGACCTCCGTACAACAGAATGACCTCCAAACAGCAGAAGGGACCTCCATAGAACTGAAGGGACCTCCATACAACAGGGAAGAGACCACCGTACAACAGAAGAGATCTCTATACAATAGAAGTGACTTCCATACAACAGAAGGGACCTCCATACAACAGAAGGGGCCTCCATACAACAGGAAAGGAACCTCCATACAACAGAAGGGACCTCCATACAACAGGAAAGTTCTCCATACAACAGAAGGGGCCTCCATACAACAGAAAGGACACCCGTACAACAGAAGGGACCTCCATACAACAGAAAGGACCTCCATACAACAGAATGGACCTCCTTACAACAGAAGGGATCTCCATACAACAGAAGGGACCTCCTTACAAGAGAAGGGATCTCCATACAACATAAAAGGACCTCCTTACAACAGAAGGGATCTCCATACAACAGAAGGGACCTCCTTACAAGAGAAGGGATCTCCATACAACATAAAAGGACCTCCTTACAAGAGAAGGGATCTCCATACAACAGAAGCGACCTCCATACAACAGAAGGGACCTCCATACAACAGGGAAGCGACCTCCATAGAACAGAAGGGACCTCCACACAACAGGGAAATGACCTCCATACAACAGAAGGGACCTCCATACAACAGGGAAGGGACCTCCGTACAACAGGGAAGGGTCCTCCGTACAACAGAAGGGGCCTCCGTACAACAGAAGGGGCCTCCATACAACAGGGAAGGGATCTCCATACAACAGAGAAGGGATCTCCATACAAAAGGGAAAGGACCTCCATACAACAGGGAAGGGACCTCCATACAACAGGGAAGGGACCTCCATACAACAGAGAAGGGATCTCCATACAAAAGGGAAAGGACCTCCATACAACAGGGAAGGGATCTCCATACAACAGAGAAGGGATCTCCATACAGTATCAGTATCAGTAGGTCAAGGAGGCGTCATTGCGTTTGGTCAAATCCATATACGCTATACCACATCTGCCAAGCAGATGCCTGACCAGCAGTGTAACCCAATGCACTTAGTCAGGCCTTGAGAAACAACAACAACAAAACAGAAGGGACCTCCATACAACAGAAGGGACCTCCATACAACAGGGAAGGGACCTCCAGGGACCTCTGCACGCCAAAGAGGGACTTCCATACAACAGAGGGAGAAGAATTAAATGAAATAGAATGTAGATAGAATAGAAAGAATTGGAATGGCTCATTCAGATACAGGTCACAGACCCAGGTGGTGGGGTTCACATGGCTGTAATACAACTCAGTGAAACAGCATAAGCAAACAAGGATTTTTTTTCTTATAAATAACAGAATATAAGTTGTGAACATTTATCCTCTTCTTCTTCTTCAGCGTTCGATATTGTTGGGATGCGTCAGACTTGAAGCTTCGTTGCCCTGACGAAGCCCACAGTTTTCTCCAGGTCAGTCCGGTCACCCCAAAGCTGTGCCAGAAGCTCTACTCCCTCAGGCCAGCTCTGGCGTCGTAGATCCTCAAAAGTGGGACAGTGTTGGAAAGTACGTTCTGGGGTTTGTGTACCTGTGCCACAGGGACATTCATCAGTGTGCGATATCTTCATTCGGCTCAGATGACACAAAAGCCTGCAGTGGCCTGCACAAAGTCTGAAGAGGATTGTTTGCTGGTGTCACTGGAGTTGGTGGATCGCATCTGTCCCTCTGTCAGCGTTCGACCTTCTCTTCCTTCGGTACTGGCTGTGGATAATGGTTTTTGCCTCTCTGGGTGGCTGAACTGCTCCATTTTGCTTCCCACTTTTTACAGAGCATCAGCTTTTTCATTCCCAGTGATCCCGCAGTGGGATGGAATCCACTGCAATGTGATGGTAGACACTTATTAGAGGCCAATAATTATTAGGGTCTTGCTGTTGGTCACTTTGTTTTGCAGCGCTTCTAGCACAGATTTGCAATCAGTGAAGAAGACGATCTTGGGTGGAGGTCTGGCTGATTCAGCAAGGGTTTTTGCTGCATGGAGGAGAGCGCTTGTTTCTGATCTGTTGTTAGAGATTTTTCCAGTGGGAAAATTTTCTTGTGAGTTTTCCATTTCTGTGTTGGATGAAAACTCCTGCTCCTCCGTTCTTTACGACTCTGTCTGAGGACCCATCAGTAAAGACATGTGTAAACATTTATCAAGAGAAAGAGGGACAGATATATATATATATATATATATATATATATATATATATATATATATACATACATACATACATATATAGATGTTGTTGGTATTGACTTCGAGATCGAAGATAAACGTGAAGGTCATAATGGTTCTTCACGAGCACAAGCACACTGATGACAGATGAGTCCGACTCGAGATCAGCAGATACTTCCACAGAGGCTGCAGGGGAATGTCTGGTCTGTAGTGGGTTCTGTTTGTCCCTTGTTTTTCCACCTTTTCCTCTTCTCCTCAAGACTGGCTTGACGTCTTGCCTCAAAGGTGCTGGCAGCTTGGTGGGTGGCGTGACGCCAGGCACCTCGGTCAGCTGCCTGAATCATCCATTGGCTGTTGATATCACGGGTGAGCGCCTTCTTCAGCATATCTATGTACCGCTTCCAGGGTGCTCCTCAGTTGCGGTGGCCATATGACAGTTCACCGTATAGAACGATCTTGGGTAGGTGGTGGTCTTCCATTATGAAGATTTGTTTTCAGAATATGGCCTCGATGCCGGTAATTTTGGCTTTCTTGAGCATCTCAACGTAGTTGATGTAGCCACTCCAATGGAGCCTTAAGATGGTGTGGAAGCAGCATTGGCAGAATATTCCCAGGAGGCAGATGTGACTCCGGTACGTGACCCAAAACTCAGAGCTGAAAAAGAGGGTGGTCAGCACAATGGCTCTGTAGACGCTGATCTCTTTCTCTGTTTTGAGATCATTGTAACTTGTTCATCACCCTCTTGCAGAGCCTTCAAAATACAATGTTTGCCTCTGCCAGTCTATTGTCCACTTCCTTGTCAAACCTCGCGACAGTGGAGATGTTGCTTCCGAGGTAGCAGAACTGCTGAACAGTGTTAAGTTTTGTCTGGTTCTTTGTGATGCTTGGTGGGTTTCGCTGAAGTTAGAGGCAGGCTGGTGAAAAACTTCAGTTTTCTTCAGGCTGATTTCAAGACCAAAACGGTCAGCGGCTTCTGCGAAACAGGAAGTGATACATTGAAAAGTCCTTTCAGTGTGTGCTACAAGAGCAGCAGCATAAGCAAATAGAAGCTCTTGGATCACATTCTCAAATGTCTTGATGTGGGCTTGCAGTCGACGCAGGTTGAAGAGGTTTCCGTCAGTGCGAAAGTGGATGTAAACCCTATCTGCTTCATCCAAGTCCCGCGTCGCTTGTTCTAGCATCATGCTGAAAGAGACTGAGAACAGCGTTGGGACTAGAACGCAGCCTTGTTTCATCCCGTTGGGAATTTTGAAAAGCTGTTTCCATGTCTTACTTGGCCGAGCTGACCTTCGTAGAGCTGCTTGACCATAGTGAGGAACTTCGAGTGAGCAGGTTAGCTTCTCAAGGGTTGTCCAAAGGACTTTCCTGTCCTGTGACAAAAGCTTTTGTCAGACCAACAAAGGCATTTTTCTAGGAGATATCAAAACATAAATTACACAACATACGAAGTCGAGAGAGAGAGAGAGAGAGAGAGAGAGAGAGAGAGAGAGAGAGAGAGAGAGAAATGACAATGACAATGACAAATGTTTTATTGAGGGTAAAATGGATAAGCTGGAAGCTTCTTTACACCATGCCTTCACACACGCATACACACACATTGTAATAAATGAAATAAGTATGAATAATAAATAGAACAAACCAAATAGATAATAATAGTTACATAAATGGATGAATCAAAGACTACAATTACGGAAACATGAAAATCATACAAAACATTACCACATGAAAATCTTCAAACACACACGTGTGTGCACCGTGACACAGGCATCATACACATAATCTCGTCCACACAAGTACACAGAGATACACACGCATACTTACACTCGCCGATTTTCCTTGCTTACACACTGTTGGAGAAACAATTAATCAAAGTACGTTGGCTTAGGATCTCATCATAAGCTTTGATTTTGCTGGTACTAATTACATTTGTTGCATCAGATATTTTTCATACGATTTTTTGAAAGATGCTACAGTAGATCTATTCCTAAGATACTCGGGGATTTCATTCCACAGTTTACCACCAGAATAAGTGAGAGAGGACATGAAAAGGTTAGTTCTGGGACGAGGGGTAAAAATGGTACTCTTGTTACGAATGATTCTTTCCGGGAATTTCCTATAAAGATAGGGCGGTGCAAAGTTCTTCATAATTTTGAACATAAAAACACCCTTGTTAAAGCGACATTTAAGATGAAAGGGGAGAATATTTAGTTCAACATAGTCATTTGCTTGAATAGAAGATTTAAGGAGAATGAGCTTAAGGGAACGTCTGTATATACTTTCAAGAGGTTTTAAGCAATTTTTACTAGCCCCGTCCCAGCATGTTGATGCATAGTCAATATCAGTTGGATGTATGCATGAAAAAATAATTTACGGGTATGTTGATTAAGGAAATGTTTAATTCTATTGAGCTGAAATAGTTCTTTCGATAACTTCTTGCATAAAGCAGAGATATGATAAGACCAGGAAAGGTTATTGTCAAGTGTAAGACCAAGTAGTCTATAAGAACTAACTTCCAGCAAATCATTATCAAGTACCTTGAGCCCTTTTATTTTAGATTTGATATTTTGTCGTTTTTGTCTGGTTGTGATTAACATAAATTTAGACTTCTGTGGGTGAATTGCCATGTGGTTCATTTCAGTCCAGTTTATAAGTTTATCAATATCGCTCTGCAACTTAGTGTATACTGTATTGACGGTCTCGGTCGTACACCAGCTGTGACGCCAGGTTGACCAGCTGCTGTGCACACTGGCCAACAGGGCTGTGTGGGAGCCAGTTGTGGTTGTCGCACATGGAGAGAGAGAGAGAGAGAGAGAGAGAGAGAGAACTCATCACTTTCAGTTTCTCAAGGAAGCGTCACTGCGTTCGGACAAATCCATATTCGTCATACCACATTTGCTCGGCAAGCGCCTAACAGTAGCATAACCCAGTGTGCTAGTCAGGCCTTGGGTGCACGCGTACATGCTTGTGTACCTGTCAGAGTGGATTTCTTCTGAACACTTTTGTTGTCGTGGGTACTTTTTCAGAGCTCCAACTACGTGCTGCACACGGGTCCTCGGTTTCCAGCAAAGAAAGGGCGATCGTGGGAATCAAACACCGACATGATTGGCAGATAAGCGTCGTAACCATACTGCTATTTTTCTCCTTAAAATTTTTTTTTAACTATGTTGATTTTCTAGCATAATTCTAGCGCCTATGCCTTCTTCATGGTGTCCGTTTCCGCGAGCTGTCAGTGACTGAGTGTCAACCACTCCTGACACACTTGTCGGCCCTTCCCCAGCGGGCTGTGACGTCACGCCGACATGAGAAAAGGACGCGGTGGAGGGGTAGGGGGCATGGACGTGACAGGCGAGCGTCACCAGCACGCGATGAATCAGCCTGTTTGTGAACTTTGTGTACACGGATCGCGGCTATAATTATGGGGGGAACGTGTGGGGGGAAGGGGGGGGAAGGTTGCGGGGGAAAGGGGTGTTTTTCGGCAAATCTCGTCGAACTTCGGCACATAGTTTGTGGCCGGCGACAGTTTATGCCGGGGGTGTCACACTGCAAATTATCAACTGCGTCAGCAAGAAACGAAACGAAACGAACATTAAATCAGTGTAGCCCACAGCCCGAACTGAAGGGGATCCAAACACAAAAAACAACATTTGTAACGAACACAAAAATAAAGACTGCACAATGAGTTAACTTCTTTACATAAATCGGTATTCATAATAAGAGCATTCAGAAACAGTTTAGGCCTATCTCGCTAATTTTTTTTAATATTTATTTTATTTATTTTATTATTTTTTGTATGTACTAACGCCCCTCTTAAAGGCTTTGTATTACTATGTCGATATTCTTCATTATGCTTTTATTTTAGGTTGTTATCAGTCAGGTGACGTGAAAGAGACATTCTAAATGTAATCTTATCTGAGATTACACAGAGCTGAACAGCAAAAATAGGATATGCGTTTCATCTTCTTTTTAATCTTTTGTCAAGGTATATGTGATTAGTGTTCCATATCGATTACGATGTAAAACCATCTGCTACTCTAAACTTTGTCAAATAGATTTCAAGTATATTTACCAGTATCAAATCACAGATAATGTTCATATTTCAACTACGATTTAAATTTACTATAAAAAGAAAATGTGGCACAATTCTGAACACGTTCATACTAATTTTGCCATGCACAATCAATGTCTTTGACGAAGATGTTGCAAGAACACATTTACTTTTTCTACTTCTTGGTTCAGCCTAACAAATCCGAAACCATTTCAGAACAAACACTTTCAAACTATAGAAACTCATATGTGTCTACCACCTGAATCAAACCACATCAACATCTGATAAACTTTTACAGGAAATCTATTAGCGTCCATAAAAATACTTTATTACCTGATGCAACGAAAAGACGAGTTTTTTCTTAACTGGGTGACCTCTTTAAACTAAATCATTGGTTGTATTTAAGTGCGGTGGACCCCTAGGAATTTGTTTTCAGGCAACTGAGAGAGAGAGAGAGAGAGAGAGATACTATAAAAGGTAAACAACCGGACAACTAAAAAACACAGTTATTACTGTCTGTCAAACCCACGTATGACCATTGCAACTAATACTACAATGACTCCCACTACCACCAACATTACTTGTATAGCTGTTAATAAAGTGTTATAAGTGGCAGAACGAAATGAATGTATTAACGCATGCATACACAATAGAACAAAACTGAAGAGAACAAGCAAGCAAACAAACAAAAACAAAATACAATGAAAAGAGAAGAAAAAAAAGAAGACCACGGCGATGACGACAACGACGACGAAGAAGAAGGAGGAGAAGAAAACCCCCCAGTAAAAACTGATCCAGAAAGTGCGAAACAGATGCCATCTTTGTTACTGCCAATAGTAATTTCTAGATCCGAGTCAGTTATGATCAGAGGGACTGAAGATATTTCTGCGGATTTTATTTGGAAGTTGGAAAAGAACTGACCGTTTGCATGTATATGAAGGGAGTTCTACACGGATGCACCTGGAAATGCAGAACTAGTTTTGAAATCAATTCGGTTGCGTGGTAAAATGTACTTGTTAGAGCCGTAACGGCATGAAGCTAGGGTTAGCATGTGTTTTAGGTATTGTGGTGTCAAATCATTGTGAGCTTTGTATACGAGTAACCTTTATTGAATTATAACCAATTTTGTAATGGAAGGATGTTTGATCTGGCTTGTTTTTCTAAAGTTGACATTGAAGGATCTGGTAAAATTATTTTGGCACCTCTCTTACAGAAGGAATTTACCTTCTGTAGATAACGTCTGTGGCATAGCTTCATAGGCCTACTACAGATGCGTAATTAATGTGAAAAAGACAGTGAGCGTGGAAGAACATTTTGAGAACATCGCTATCTGTGTAAGAATTGGGCTGATTAAGTAAAAACAAACTGCGTGCCAACCTTTTTCAGAATGTGTCAGCTTTTTTACAGACGGAGTCAATGTGCGATTGCCATTTCATTTCATTATCTATTATGACTTCCAAGATGTGGTGATCTTCCATTTGTGCAATGGAGTTATCATCAACATTTGTTAAGAAAAATAGCACCTATGATTTGATGCCAGCCATGAATCACAAACGGATTAATGCTGTTTGACATGAAAGACGATGTCGGAAGCCCGACTGCGAAAGATGGAAAAGATAGTGATTTTCAAGGTGTTGCATAATGTAAGATGTTTTTAAATATTCTTTCCAGTGGTTTCGATATCACTGACGGAAGTGAAAGAGGTCTAAAGTTGTAAAATCTGACGTTTATTTATTTATTTTTTACTTCTTATTTTTTACTTCGGTAATGAGTCACAATTCTTTATTTTTGAGGATAATAGATACATACTGGTAAGGTTACTTCATTGCGATCTCAAGTTCACCATGATTACGTACTACAGGATGCGCGCGCACGCGCGTGTGTGTGCAATTGTAATGTGTCGATGCAGCGTGCACGTGACTTCATTGCACACATTAAGTGACCTGTTTTACATCCTAGTGGAATGGAAGATCGTTTGGGATTGACTTGAATAAGTGAGACTGGGAAAGGACTGCTATCAATTTGAGAAACTGAATATAGTGTTCGGGATTTGTGTCAATTAACATGGCCAAGAGGTAACGTGGAGTGATGGCCTAGAGGTAACGCGTCCGCATAGGAAGTGAAGAATCTGAACGCGCTGGTTCGAATCACGGCTCAGTCGCCGGTATTTTCTCCCCCTACACTAGACCTTGAGTGGTGGTCTGGACGCTAGTCATTCGGATAGGACGATAAACCAAGGTCCCGTGTGCAGCATACACTTAGAGCATGTAGAAGAACCTACGGCAACAAAAGGATTGTCCCTTGCAAAATTCTGTAGAAAAATCCATTTCGATAGGAAAAACAAATAAAACCGCACGCAGGAAAAAATTTTTTTTTAAAATGGGTGGCAGTCTCAATGTAGCGACCTGTTTTACATCCTAGTGGAATGGAAGATCGTTTGGGATTGACTTGAATAAGTGAGACTGGGAAAGGACTGCTATCAATTTGAGAAACTGAATATAGTGTTCGGGATTTGTGTCAATTAACATGGCCAAGAGGTAACGTGGAGTGATGGCCTAGAGGTAATGCGTCCGCATAGGAAGAGAAGAATCTGAACGCGCTGGTTTGAATCACGGCTCAGTCGCCGGTATTTTCTCCCCCTCCACTAGACCTTGAGTGGTGGTCTGGACGCTAGTCATTCGGATAGGACGATAAACCAAGGTCCCGTGTGCAGCATACACTTAGAGCATGTAGAAGAACCTACGGCAACAAAAGGATTGTCCCTTGCAAAATTCTGTAGAAAAATCCATTTCGATAGGAAAAACAAATAAAACCGCACGCAGGAAAAAATTTTTTTTTTAAATGGGTGGCAGTCTCAATGTAGCGACCTGTTTTACATCCTAGTGGAATGGAAGATCGTTTGGGATTGACTTGAATAAGTGAGACTGGGAAAGGACTGCTATCAATTTGAGAAACTGAATATAGTGTTCGGGATTTGTGTCAATTAACATGGCCAAGAGGTAACGTGGAGTGATGGCCTAGAGGTAATGCGTCCGCATAGGAAGAGAAGAATCTGAACGCGCTGGTTTGAATCACGGCTCAGTCGCCGGTATTTTCTCCCCCTCCACTAGACCTTGAGTGGTGGTCTGGACGCTAGTCATTCGGATAGGACGATAAACCAAGGTCCCGTGTGCAGCATACACTTAGAGCATGTAGAAGAACCTACGGCAACAAAAGGATTGTCCCTTGCAAAATTCTGTAGAAAAATCCATTTCGATAGGAAAAACAAATAAAACCGCACGCAGGAAAAAAATTTTTTTTAAATGGGTGGCAGTCTCAATGTAGCGACGCGCTCTCCCTGGAGACAGCAGCCCAAATTTCACACAGAGAAATCTGTTGTGACAAAAAAGAGAAATACAAAATATGTTGTGTGACTGAGGAAGCAGCTGGATATATCTCCACTTTCGTGAACTCCAAGTGTTCACTGTCGGGCTGTGTGGTGTTCGGGTTCTGACGTATAACACATCTGGATTAAGAACAACACAAATCCATCTTTTATTCTGCCTCCTGTCCATGCTGTGTGCTACCATTGGAGTAGTTAATCAAGTCACTTACATCCTGTTTTGTTATTTCTTTTTCATCTGCGATGCGTTGTCAGTCACCTGGCTGATGCGCAAAACTGGAGGGTCAAGGAAGAATAAACATGACCTGATTGGCTGGCTACCTACTGCACCCACCTCTCTGCTCCCCATGTTCCGCCTTCAAGGTAGCTGTAGCTCGGGCCGGCGCTCTCCGCGCACGCCTCAGTGACGGCGACCGTGACAACAGGGACAGTGTGCTTCTGCCAGGTCAGTGTGTTGCTTCACCTGACAGCGACACTGTCATGCAGGACTGACGTTCCCAACAGGTGGGGAAAGTTGGCTTGATGTGTTGTGTTGCAGTGTGCATCAGGTGTTCATTTCATTTCTATGGTGTGGTTGGAAGAGGACAGTCACTGATTATCCGGGATTGCAGTGACCCATCCTACAGGTAGGAATGTGTCAGATAACACAGGACGTGAAGTCAGCACAACCACAGGGGCGGTATTCTCCGGCAGGGTCCTTCTTGCTAAGAAATGTTTGCAATGAATTTCTGATAAAATAACAAACACACAAATAAATTAAGTTTTGAACGAACTATTCTTTGAAGTAATAACTGGTAAACCAAAACAACCAAATGGCTGTAAAAATTGGTGTTTTATTTTTTAAAACAACATTTTTAAACAACATTTTTTTTACTACGAGAATAATCCAAGAGATAAGGTTAAAATGGTTCCAGATGAAAATTGATTATCATATTCTTGTGACAAATTCTGTTCTGATGAAGATAGGAGTACTCCCAGATGACATGTGTAATTTTTGCAAGAAAAAAACACACGATACAATTATGCATTATTAATGGGAATGTAACCATGTACAACATTTTTGGGACAGTTTGTAAGATATCTAAAAGAAAAGTGTTTACATAGTGACAGTCTTAACTAGCCTAAATGATACACTGGTATGGTGCTTTTTGGACATAATAAAATGTAAACTGATGGATGTTTCTCATATTTTATTGATAGCTAAATTCTCTATATACAAATGTAGACATTTGAAGTAGAGAATTATGCCTTTACCATAACTATGGAATATAACACATTTGTGGAAAAATGGGCACTGTTTAGTACAAGATCAAGCTATACAATTCTACCTTGGAATTACGCTAATGACTATATATTGTTCTGTTTACAATATGCTGCTGTGGACTTGTCAGTGTTTAGAACTCAATTATGTGTTTACCCTATACTTTCTAATGCACAAAGTATATAAATTTTGTATCTGTAAACCTTTGTCTGAATATAAAATGGAGGGAAAAGTTAAGTTTAAACATCCATATCCGAGCCCAGATATAACGTAATACAAATGCATGTGGGTAATGTTGTAACAGCTTTCTATTATTTCTATTTCAAGTAAAGAATCCAAGCATTAGCGCGGCACAGTAAGTTTAAATCGTTTTGGTTTTATGTGGGGGTGTTGTGTGATATGTAAATGAATAGAAAGAAATATAAGCGCAGGAGACAACATAGAAATGGACACACATGGGATCAGAGGGAAGAGACGTGTAAACGAAGTCATTTCAGTTTATGTTGTCCATAACTCAGCTGACCACAAGGGCTGTCAAAACGAAAACATTGAAAAACGAACTAGGTGACTTATTCAAAATCATTAACATGCTCAAAATGAGATTACCCCCCCTGCCCCCCCCCCCCAAAAAAAAAAAAAAAAAAAAAGAAGAAGAAAAAAGACCAGTAATAGCATACGTAACCTCGGCTAACAGTGAAAATTATACTCTAATATAACTATTACGTTGTTCCAACAACTGAAAATTGCCTCAGGGAAAGGGTCTTCATGGATCCAGCTGTAAAATGTTGTGCCTCAGACGCCATAAGAGGACATGTACTCGTAATAATGAGAGATTCGACGCAAGTATATACCATGGGTTTTCTTCGCCGTTCCGACGGTGACAACGATGGGTGAAAAAGGAATGACCTGTGTACTGCCTGCATCTATATTTTTATATTTATAGCAGTTATGCACGTGTGCGTGTGTGTGCTCTCGCGCGTCTGTTTGTGTGTGTGTGCACCGGCCTATGTGGATGTGTACGCGTCTGTTGGTGCGCACGGATTGACTGAGCGTGGCCCATTTTCGTTCTTGTTTTTATTTCAATTATTTGTCTTCTACGTATCTGTCCCTTTACTTTGTTTCAATCTGTTTTGCTTATTTGCTTATGTTATCTAATGAAATTATTTCATTTTCTATGTTAATGCTTTACACAAACCTAGGACAGACTCTTAAGGCCTGATCAGCGCGTTAGGTTTTGCAAAGGTCAGGCTTCTGCTCTTTTTTTCCCAGCAGATGTGGTGTAGCATTTATGGATCGATCCGCACACTTACACCTTCTTGAAACTGCATCTACATCCCGTAGAGAACAGGTCCGTCTTTCTTGTTCCGTGTCACAGACCTAAAGGGGTACAGATTGAGAAGGATCTGACAGGTTTGTGCCATTTTGGAAATTTGGTTTCCCTTGCCGGTGATTATTACCCGGAATAAACTTGTTGCAGTCCTGGTTTGTACTTCACCTTCAATGGAAATCAACTGACTTACCATCCCAGTATGCTGTTTCCGTCCATTTGGAAAAATAAGGAACAGTGTATAGTTTTTATGCCACACTGATTCTTAATTAAATCTTTGGTTTCATGTGTAGAGTCACCGTTATTTCATACAATAGAATAAAGGACTTGATGTTGAGCTACAATCTGTCCAGTGCCGTCCGTTCAGTAACGTCAAAAATATACAGGTTCTTGAATTGGCCGGGTTACCAATAATCAGTTTTATCATAATGTGTGTTTAAATAGATTGATACGTAAAACATTGCCCGGGTTACCAATAATCAATTTTATCGTAACGTCTGTTTATACAAATCATCAGCTCATCAGCTGCCCCATGGCGGTTGCCGTTGGGGCGCTACAGATGACCTGTCAGCCAGTCCTCTCCATCCATCCCTGTCTTTCGCACATTTGACCGCCTCGCTCAGCTTCAGTCCTGTCCATTCTGTGATGTTGTCTTCCCATCTCGTCTTCAAATAGAGTGATATAAAACATGTAGATAATTACATCCCTCTTCATCTTGGAATGAAAAAAAATTTTTTTTAAAGTGTTGTTGATGTAAAATTGTTCTTGCACAAGTTTGAGACTTCTTAAACTTGTAGGAATGAATTTTGATATTTTAAGTGTGTTTCATTTCTTGCACTTGAGTGTTCATAAGCTTAAATGAGCAAAATATGTTGTTAAAAATGTTCACTTATTGTACTTGAGAGTTTATGTACTTGAAGAAATGCTCTTGAACTGATTAACACATAGTTTCATACAATCATTTACATAAGAACTTTACAAAAGCATGTAGTTAAACTGAACTGACTGTAGTATGCATTTTAGCACACACACACACACACACACACACACACACACACACACACACACACACACACACAGGTATGTTATGTGGAGGAACATGCAATTAAATTATTAGTTCATGTGATGCATTTAAAACAGATTAGCTACATGAATGTCAAATGAATATGTGACAGGACAGAGTCATACCGTATGGAAGATCTTCTCTTGAACTGTCAGGTTTTTTGTTTTGTTGTTGCTGTTTTACATGGTCACGAAGTCTTTGACATGTCCTGGCTTTTTACGAATTCTTTTTGAATGTCGTGTTTTTCTCGGAATTGGACTGCTCATTCTGGACTGGGGAATTTCTGGCTCATTTGGGGCAGGAGCAGGCATGGACTGGTTGACTTGATCAGCATCAGATGTCACTGGGTCGATCCGATCACCACCAGATGCGACTGGATACCTCTTTTCTCTGCCAGCAAAATGTAAGGGTTGGGTGATTTTCCTGAAGAAAGAAGAGTTGCATGTAATCACCCTCTCCTACACGGAACCGTTTCTTGCTGTGACTTGAAGAGGTGTTGGAGAATAGTAAGGAGTTAGTTTATTCTTTCTTTCTTGACGGGCAAGAACAGTATCACCGACTTTGATTTCATATTCATTTCTATGACGTCGGTTGTCAGTGTAGACTTTCATCTTCTGTTTCTTGACTGCATGTTGATGACGGATTTCTTCATGCAGTCGTTTTGAACGGTTGGGTTGGTTGTCAACTTCCGGAAACTTGATCATTTTTCTGCTGAAAAGAGCTTCTGCAGTACACCTATACTACTGGGCGGCGCAGCATGGTAATTGCGAAGGAATTTGAACAGTTCTTGTCACCATGTTCTTCTTTCCACCTGAGCAGCTTGGACAGTTTTCTTCACCATGGGCATACATCTTTCCACACCACCGTTTGCTTGTCGCCATACAGGTGTAACTTTGCGATGTTGAAAACCTAAGTATCTGGAGAACTGTGTGAACTCATGGCTGTCAAATGGGGTTCCATGATCAGTTTTGACAATGTCAGATGTGCCGTGTCGCGCAAAGATGGCATCAAGCTTTTGATGATGTATGCGCTTGTACTGCAGACAATTTCTGCTTCAGGGAATCTTGGGTAGTCATCTATCACAACCATGAGTTATTCTCCTGATAGGAATGGTCCTGTAAAGTCCAGACTGACTTCACCAGGGTTGGTGAAGCAGTGGTGTCATCTTCATTGATTCACAGGGGCGAAGTGTTGCGGACAAGCATGAAAGACAAGATTTCACTTTTGTCTCTACAATTCTGTTTATGTGTGCGAACCAGACTTTCTCACGGATAATCTGTGTACTGCCAGACTTTCTCATGAATAACCTGTGTACTGCCTGCACCTATAATTTTATATTTATAGCAGTTATGCACGTATATTATAATCTTTCTCACGGATAATCTTCGTCTTCATGATGACCCTCGTGTGCGATATCCGTTGTGCACTGCTGAATAGCTTTGGGGATTTCAATGTGATTTCCGCAAAGAAGAATATCACTGTCTTCACTGATGGACAGCTCATTTTGCACTGTTTCGAGGATATGAGAAGACAGATCAACATTGCAGTTTATGGGTTGATACCAGTTGTTGGTCTTGATAGCTATTTTCACTGCTTGTGTTGGGTCATCTTTTGTCGCCTTGTTGATCTCTTCCAAAGTCATGGCTGTCGGAACTATGTGATCCACAATGAACTTGATGTATCCTATTTTATGTTTTGTCTGACTGTCATTGATTCTCACTGGGTTCCTACTGAGAAAGGCAGCAGGAATGTTTGCTCCAGGCTTGTGCTGCAGAACAATGTATGTTTGCAGTCGAAGATTCCATCTCTCGATGCGTGCTGAAGTCTTGAGGTTGGATTGTTGTATATGCCTTATGGTGGTTTGTGGTCTGAAATTACTTTGAATGTATGTCCAATTAAGTAGAGATGAATTACATTTACTTATGAATAATGCCAAATTCATAGCAAAATGGTTTTGTTACATGCCAGTAATAGAATGTGATGGTACCAATACATTACCATTTAATGCAGAGCCCCAACAAATATTGCATTGTAATTTGAAAACCCCAGCCAAATTAATCTGGCAGGCAAGACATCTAAAAATTTTTTGTTCTTTCCATCTTAAAATACAGATTTGAATTCTGATGCCTTTGTAAAGCGCATTGAATTATGTGACAATAGTAATACACCTGCTTGCATATTAAAGTGCTTATTTCCTTTTGTTTTCATATCACACACACACACACACACACACACACACACACACACACACACACACACACACACACATATATATATATATATAAGTACGAATCTGGTGACATATGCATATATTTCTGGGAAACATATATAAATATTATTGGTCCATTTCATATGCAGCATTGTGGAGTAGAAATAAAAAATCATTTTTTTTTATTTCTTTTTTTTTTCTTCTCTTCTTTCTTTTCCTCTCTTCTTCCCTTATTTATTCTTCTGTTGTTTTTCCTCTTTCTTTCGTATATAATTATGTCCTTCTTCAGACCTCTATACACGTGAACCTCTAATATATCTATCTATCTATATATATATATATATATGTGGGTGTGTGTGTGTTTGTGTGTGTGTGTGTGTGTGTGTGTGTGTGTGTGTGTGTGTACCAAAGACATATAATTAGCGTTTTACTACGTTAAACACACAATTAATATATTAATGATGCATATTTACTTTTTATGTATATGTCTTCCGTATTCATGTGAACAATGTAAACGCAAAAAAATGAACAAAAAGAAGTTTGAGAAAAAAAGAAGAGGTGAAAATGTTCACATGCCCAAACCACTGCAAGGGCTTCTCGTTCAGTTTGTGAGTAGCGTGATTCCACATTTGTGAAAGCAGGCTTGCTTGCATACGGAACAATGTTAGACCGCCGTCTTTGTCTCGCTGTGCCAGAATTGCACCTGGTCCACCTAGGGGCTAGCATCAACGACGACTTCTGTTTTCAAGTCAGGGTTGTAGTATTTCATGGTGGCATTACTTGTCAGACGAGACTCGAGTTCTTTGAAGGCATTTTCTTTTTCTGATGTCCACTTCCATTTAGCTTCTTTTTGTTTCAGGTATCTAAGTGGTGTTGTGACATAGCATAGTTTGGGATGAATCTTGAGACATAGTTTGTCAGGCCAAGCAAACTTCGGACTTCCTTGGCGTTGGTCGGAGTTGCTGTTTGATGGATACCATCAACTTTCTTAAGGTCATGGGATACTCTATCTCTTCACAAAATGTAGCCATACAACTCAATGTGATATTTGTTTCTGTTGAGTGTGAGAATCTTTTCAGTGAAAGAAATGAACGCTTTTGTGATGGCTAAATCATGCTCTTCTTGTGTTTTCCCATGAATGAAGACGTCATCACTGGTGTTGAAAGCACCAGTAATATCAAACAGCAGTTCAGCTATATGATTCTGGAAAGTTTCTGCTGCAGACGTGACTCCAAAGTTGAGACCTTTTATATCATCTGAGACCTACATGAGTTATGAAGGTTGTGATAGTTCGACAGTCTTCGTCAAATTCTAGCTTATGATATCCAGAATTCAAGTCCAACTTGCTGAAAACGTTTGACTGATCCAGCTGCATCAAAATATCATCAGTTGTTGGCATGATGTGACGACTTTGCTTGATTGCTTGATTTGGTAGTCACATGTCGACGCAAAGACGTATTTCTTCAGGTTTCTTTAGTTTTAGTGCAACTACAATTGGTGAGACCCAAGGTGTAGGTCTATCAACTTTTTCAATGACGTCTGAGTCTTCAAGACGCTGAAGTTCAGCCTCCACTTTCTTTCGCATGTGATATTGAACTTTTTCATTATCATGAAGTTTAAATTTTGTCTTTTAGTTTCCCCATGCCTTAAAACAAGTGAGGATTGTCTTTGCTTAGGGTGTCGGCAGTTGTGCATGATCAAACGGCAAATGCAAAAAAATTCAGTTGCAGCTTTTCATCTGTGCTACCACTTAGCAGATTCCATCTTCGGGCATCAAGACTTGAACGTACAACATATAATGAAGCATGTGTCTCAACCTTTCTGAATTTGACAGATGTATCAACACTTCCAAGTACATCTAGCAGTGTACATGTTCCATATGCGCAGAGCTTGGTTTGCGTTGATTGCAGCGTGTTTTGTGCTTGTGGTGTAGTATCTTGCAAAGTTTATTCATCAGTTATGTTGACTGAAGCTACGGTGTCAATGAGAAATGGAACAGACTTACCAGACAGGTCAATGCTGACTCTGGGTGCTAAACTGAAATTTTCTGCAACACCAAATACATACTCTTCATCATGAGTATGAAGCCTCTCTGTTCTTGGCAACACTAAAACATGCTCATCATCTGAAGAGCATGAAGTGTCACTGTTCTGTTGAACATTGTTTACTTTTGCAGCGAATGTATGCTTAGTTGACGATGCTTTGAAAATCCTCCAGAATGGCCCACTTTTGCAAAATGTCCGGTCTTGGCACAAACACGGCAGGTTTTGTCTCTTGCTGGACACTGCTCACGTGGATGTCGTTGACCACCACATCATCCACAAGGTCGTTGTTTCTGAGGTCTCTTCTGGTAGTTCTTGAAGTGGAGCTTCTGGGGTTGAGCATTTTTCTGTGTTTATCTTCTCTGTGATGAACATCATCTAATGGCTTTGTTTCTTTTTCCATGGTTTTTGCTTGGATGTCCGATAACTCTAATGCACGAGAGATAACTCTAATGCACGAGTTGTCTTAACTCATGTTTGCTTCACGGAGAGCACGTCTCCTGAGGCGTGAAAACTGCATCCTTGCATGATTTGAATTTTTATTTCACGATCAGCATCGTCGAATTCACAGTTGACAGCTAACAGTTGTAGAGAAGTGTTGTAACTGTCAATTGTTTCGTTTTCTTGCTGTCTGCACTGTCGGAATTTGAAGGTTTCAAAGTAGATGTTCTTTTTCAGATTAAAATATTCATTTAACAATTGTAGCGCTGTTTCGCATTCGTCTGCAGCTCATTGAGGATTTTCAGAAAAAGATTCGTAAATATCGAAAATTTCTTTACCTCCAAAATGTAGTAGTAGTGCTTTGTTTCGCATGTTGGTGATTTAACAAATTGGTAAATCGTTTTACCCATTTTCGCCATTGAGTGTTGACGGTCGACTCGTCTGAGTGAACGGAGAATTTCTCAAAGGCAGGCAGTGATCTGCTGGACATACTCTTGGACCCAGAGTCACTGTTGTATCCTAGTTTATGTTTTCTTTGTTTATCCTCGTCGCCAAAGTAGAGTTGCTGTTATTTCATACAATAGAATAACAGACTCGATCTTAAGCTGCAATCTGTTTAATGCCTCCTTTCAGTAACGTCAACAATATACGGGTTCTTGAATTGCCCGGGTTACCAATAATACATTTTATTATGTCTGTTTATATCAGGCGTCCCACAAAAAGTGAATCGCTTTCTGACAAGAATTTTCTCAGTGATAGAGAAGCCGAATTCATTGAAAATTTTCACACAGTAACCTTAGGGTGTCATCAACGTGTCTGCAAAATATATAAAAGTTCGGACGCAAATTATGCGAGTATTGCCAAATTCAAAACAGCATATAAAAAAATCCAATATCAGAGGAAAACTCACTTATTTCAGTTTATGCTCAGTGTGGCCTCCATCTTCCTCCACGACTAAATGAAGCCGTTTCTTCCAAGCAGAAATGCTTTTACGTATTTCTTCCACTGATAGCTCCCCCCATGACATAATTATCCTGTCCTTTAACGTCTGCTCAGTCAATTTGTCTCTCACTCTCCGGTAAACCTTCTCCTTCAGAGAGTATCATATGGCATAATCCATTGGGCATTCATCTTTCTTGATGAATTCTGGTGTAGCCTCCTCCAGATGGGCCTGGGTTACCCTACTTGTGTGTGAAGGAGCCCCATCTTGTTGAAACACGTAATTGTTTCTAGGATAAAGACGCCTACAATCCGGGAGAAGATTGTCATCCAATAACTGAATGTAGCTTTCACTGTTAACCTTAGCTCTATCAGTGTCAATAAAATGAATGTTTGTTTTTCCTTTCCAGGATACTCCAACTGAAACCATTATCTTTTTTGAAAATCTAGAAGTCTCATGATAGAGGTGAGACAGCTGAATTTCTCATTTCCGTTTCCCATAAACGCGATCGTTTTGGCGATTTTTAGCTATCTCTAACGTAAAGTCTTTCTCGTCTGTGAAAATGATCCTTTTCACATCAGTGGCCAAGTAGCGGTCATTTAAATTATGGCGGCGGGTTTTTCTTTTCCCCTCTAACATTTTGGTCCCTTCTTGATACCCGTATCCTCTTGAAGGGCTTCAGCTTCAGTTCTTTCGCCATTCTTTGCGCAGAAGACTTGCTCACTTGTAAATCGCTTGCAGCTTCTCTAAGAGATTTGTGGGTCCCTGGGTTCTCCTCCTGGGATTGAATCAGTTCCTCAACACGGTCCTTATTCTCCTCCAAACATGCAGTCTTGGGTCTACCACTGCCAATTGTACCTGATACTGACCCTGTAGTGCGTATTTTAGCAATAAGTCTGTTTACAGTGACATGACTCCACCCCTTGCCTGGAAATTCCTTTACGATCCTTCTTCCACCCCAGTCTTTCTCCTTGAAACAATTTTCAATGGTAACCTTATCACTTTCATTCAACGTCATGGTTGATCCTTCCAAACTGAAACTTTAGACAGAACTGATTTTGGATACAGACGACAATGAAAAAAACAACAGACTTGACACCCACAGAGGCTATTTTTAGACAGGCACTCATGTGGCGGGGACTTGCATCACCTCACTAAATACCAGGCACTCATGTGGCGGGGACTCGCCTCAACTGCACATCATTCTTGAAAACGTCAATGGCACGTTTCTGTTTGTGCTCCCAGGAGCGCTGTTAGTTCAGTGCGTTGTCTATGCGCCGTGCTGTGCTCCACAAGCAGACTCACGCTTACAGTTTTACATAGATATGGCAAAATGACGCAGTTAATGACATTCAGAACTTCCTCAATTTTGTCAAGTTTTGGACTCTCTTCCCCCACTGTTTCTCCAGCACAGGAAACGAAGAATCCTCCACGCGTCGTTTGGAAAAGGTAGTTTGAAACAATGCCCGTTTTCTTTTGTGCGCTAAGACATCTCATCTCGGACAATGAGAAAAAAAAAAGCAAAAAAAAAAAAAAAAAAAAAAAAGCAGTAATAGCCATTTTAGGCTCCAGCAACCTACGTATCCAGAAATAACACCTGAATTTGTCAAGCACCACTCCTGTCTCTTTGAGATGAGATTCTCGAAATAAACATTCGATGGCTCAAGAATTACCCCAGATGTCACATGAAAGATTGCCATCTCCACAATCGTTCATTCAAAAGTTCCGATATACTGCGTGCACCAGCCAACAACAGCGGCTTACTGTTTCTCACTGTTTTTGTTCCTCACATGATCTTTCCACTGGCGACGGCTCTTCTGACGAGATACCTGACCTCTTGCAGGTTTGTGCCATATTTATAATAGCTCTTCATGGCTGTTCTACGTTTTCGAAGGCAGCATCGACGGATGGGACGCCACGCAGCACGTTTGGAAAGCAGAGAGGAAAAATCACTCCTGCTACTGCTGCGATGTCATGACGTCACACACACTTGCATGCACGCACTCGCACGCACTTGTATTAGAGTTGTGGTCGAGCGCTCAAGACATTCGGATGACGCAGAAGAACGCAGAAGCACATAGAAGGGTTGTCCCTTGCAACGTTCTGCAGAAAAATCAGCTGTGATAGTAAAACAAATGCAGACAAAAGATGTGGGTAGCGCTTCACTGACTGACGACGCCGTCTCCGGAGAGACCAGCCCGAATTTCACACACATGGAAGTATGATGAGAAAAAAATATGGTCCACAATACATACACACGTTGTGCATTGTATTGCATCACTATTGTCACAACATGTTTCTCTGTCTGAAATTCGGGCTGCTCTCCCCAGGGAGAGCGCATCGCAGCAGCAGTGAGAGCGACATCCTTTCTTGGCAGTTTTTCTGCCTGCAGATGTATTTGTTTTCCTATCAAAGTGGAATTTTCTATAGAGTTTTGGCAAGGGCAACCCTTTTCTTACCATGGGTTCTTATAGGTCCACTAAAATGCATGTTGCACACAGGACTTTTGTTTCTCGTCTCATCCGAATGACCGGTGTCCTGACCACCACTCATGGTGGGGGAGAAAATAATGCACTTAGACTCTCTCAGTTCCACTATATACAGAAATGAGTAGGACGTCACAATCATTTTCCTTTGATCACGACTGATTCAAACAGTTGCAACCACTTATTTTTATTTATTTATGTGGGATCTCCAACCTCTTTTTCCCCCACGTATTTCTTTTTTTCTTCTTTTTCCCCATTTTTCTTTCATTTTCCTTTTTTTTGTGGGACCTCCATCCTCATGTTTGTCCCCATGTCTTTCCCTTTCTCCTATCACAGTTTCATATTTACCTTTCATACGCCACTTTCACCCACACACCCTTAACTGATCACCTCCTCAGATTTTTCCTAATGTCTGGGGCAGCAGTTGCCCCTGTGTGTCTTGAGGCGTGCATTTTAAGAGTTCGATGACTGTATACACATCTACCAGGGTTGGGTTTTTGAGATTCCAGTGATCTTCTGTATGCATTCTAAACATTAATCTTGAAGGTCCGCGGTAACGGAGACGTTTTTATCACCTCAAGCACACCGCAACATTTAGCCGTTTTCTCTAGTACTGTGGAAATCCGTGTTCGACAAGTTACTCTTGGAAACTATGACACGGCCCACTCAATTTATTTTTTATGTTCATTATTAATTCAGTATCCACTTTGAAATATCCATATGCAGTAAACACGTCGATGATGTAGTTAGTGTTACTGCATGTGTTCTGTTCATAATTTGTATTTCTTTTCTTTTAATTGCGAACAAGACAAGAAAAAAGTAAGGTCATGCCGTCTTCAAATCCAATCATTTTCAGAATCCAAATCCTCAACGAAATAAACCTGTCATGATCCGGAAATACAGCTTAATCTAGAAGTCTTACAACCCATTATTGGTATCACAGTGAAAATTTCCCCCCGCTATTTTCATTCTAAAATTGGTATTGGCAGACAAAGTAATTCCAGAGGAACTGACAGTGATTAAGCTTACGACGGACACACACACACACACACATACACTCGCGCGCGCGCGCGCGCACACACACACACACACACACACACACACAGAGAACACCGGGTTATAACGTAGACTCACATTGTTTACACAAGTGAGTCAAAAATGGAGACCAGTGTAGACAATCTGACACACACACACACACACACACACACACACACACACACACACACACACACACATACACACAGAGAGAACACCGGGTTATAATGTAGACTCACATTGTTTACACAAGTGAGTCAAAAATGGAGACCAGTGTAGACAATCTGACACACACACACACACACACACACACACACACACACACACATATATATATATATTATATATATATATATATATATATATATATATGTATATATATATATATATATATATATATATATATATATATAGCATCAACAGGCCCAGCAATTACGTAAGCTGCTCACCCTCATGTTTTTATATGCTCATTACAGATTTGATTGTCAGTCCTGAAACGTTCTACTCTATTGGTTTTCGTGTGTCAAACATTGTGGAATTTATGGAAGATTTTTTTTTTAATATCAAACATAGCAGAACATTCAAATCATCTGTGGACAGATGACATCATACGCAACCCGGTGGTATGTTGGAACTGACAGATACATCAAACGAGTTCGCAAGAGATGGTATGATTTGCTAAGTGATGTTCTTGGTTGAAATATGGAGAGCCACAGGGTTCAGTCTCAGACACAGTTTTTTTATACTGTGTGTGCACGGATTTCAGGACTGTCATTCGAAAGTTAAGTGATTCTTACAATTTCTCTGCTGATGATGTTCATGTCCAGAAATTTGTTTTCCCTTAGACTTTCAAACTTGTGCATGTAGTTTGAAAGACTGTGTCAAGGATGTGGATCAGTGGATGTATATTTTTTTCTTACCAAGGCCCCATTCTCTGGAATCAATTTCCTCAGCCTCACCAGCCGCCGTGGCGAAGTGGTTAGCGTCGCGGACTGACGGCTGGGAGGACGCGGGTTCGAATCCCAGCGGAGGTGTGTTTTTCGGCCCGTGGCCGGCTCCTACACAGAGTTGAGTGTGTTGTGGGCTTAAATGGGTAGACTGGGACCACACAGTCGATTGTCATCCACTTCAAGGATGCGTCTTTGGGTGTGTTGCTCTAATTACCTGACCAACACTACAAGTGTCTGTATCTCTCGGGCCTGGTTAACACCGGGATATCATTATGACAGAAGCGTAGAGTACAGCCTTGTCACGTAGTCCCAAACCAGAATGGACCTCCACAGCAAAACTTTCATTGTCATCGTCATCCTTCTCCTCCATCATCATCGATATAAACAAAACAGCCTTTCATGCCCTGCTCTCATGGTGACCTCAATTTCGATACCCCTCCACTTCTGTGCTTGGGGTGAGTCCTGTCAATGTCTTCAGTGTTGGCAGATTCATGGGGGGCTATTGTGTGAAGGACGTGGTAGCCGTCTCCACTCTGGGAGGGACGCTCACTCAGTCTGGCTCCGCGACTAAGCCATTGTCGTTAGTAGGGGGGCTTAGTAGGTGGTGTCCTGAGTACGTTGAATCAGAACAGTCACCACTGAACACCACTGAAGTGACTCAGAAGCAGTGCAGGGTCTCTTCTGGTGTGTGGCCTCTTGGCGACCTAACATCGATGGTTCCCTGCGGACTGCCGACGCTGGAACTGTGACGGACGAACCCGTGTGTGGCCGTGTATGGGGGAATCTAAATGAGGGCGTGGGAGTAATGCCACTGAAATGGAGCAGATGGTGGGGCAGCAAAAAAACAACAACAAAAACAACAACAACAACAACAACAAAAAACCCAAACAAAAACAAAACAAAACAAAAAAACAAACAAACAACAACAACAAAAAACAAACAAAGAAAAAAAACCCACTTCCTCAGCCTCTCCGTCACTCATCTTCGCTGCAGTCTTTCAAATCCAGTCTGAAGACTCTCCTTTTCCCCTCTGAATATACTAAACCGCTTATCCCTTTCAAGTATCGTGAACTAAAAATGACTATCAGTGAGTGTTTAGTTTTAAAATGTGTAGGTTACATATTTGATTGTGTACTAGTTATGACCGTGTAATATGACTTATGTGCGTCCGTGCGCGCACTGTGTGTGTGTGTGTGTGTGTGTGTGTGTGTGTGTGTGTGAATGATTTATTAATGTTTTATACCTGGTGTTCAATTTTTCCTTTTTGGAAATTACGTTTCGCTATTTTGAAGTGCCAATGACTTATTTTTAAGATTAGGCATAAATGCCCATAATAATAATAGTAATGAAAATGCTAAAAATAATGCTAATAATAATAATAATAATAATAAGTGAGCGCAAGCTGCAGATGAATGAGGGTAAAACCGAGCTAAGTGCCATTGGCACGAAATCAAAAAGTAAGGTCACCTCTACACCTGTGTCCATTTTTAGCTGTGACAGTGCTTTCTCCCAGTTCGTCAGAAACCTTTGCGTCTGCTTTGATGAAACTCTCTCCATGAATGCATATATCAAATACATGTGCCGCACTCTGTTCTGTCAGTTACTATAGTTTAGTAACATTAGCTTTCCACTGCTGCTGCAAACAAACTACCTGACTACCTGTTTCTTTCATACTGTCCAGATTAGGCTACTGTAACTCTCTCCCAGCTAACAAAGTAAGCCTCAATGCATCACACTTTCAGTTCTTTTCCATCTGTACCAAGGACGCTACGCTGTCTTGACACCTGTCTGCTGAGATTTTCTTGCTTTTTTCCGTGAGACTGGTAAAGATATCTGTCTTTGGCCCCATTGTCTGGAACTCCCAATCTCTGTCCCTCAGAAGATAAAAAAAGAGAAAAGAGAAAAAAAAAAGAGAAACTTTATCGTTTTGTCTTTTTAAAAATAAGAAAAAAAATCATAAAGGAACGTAAAGACGTTCCTCACAACTATACCGATAAGTTGTCTGAATTTTAGTTAAATGTTTTCAAGAATACCCATTAAGTTTCCTGAAATAAAGATAACTTGTTTTGTCTTAGATCTAGCACAAACTGGCACAACGTTTCAAAAACGTTTCGTTTACGGTGAATATATATATATAAACTGCATTAACGTATGCCGTTTACACATCGTCTAACTGCGGTGATTCAGTGGTTGATAAGAAAGAAAATAATCCTGCAATAGAAGGTCACCGAAAATCTGTTCTTGCGTGGAGTGTTAATTTGTTACGATCTATTGAAAACGAAAAACTGTGATATGGGAAGTTATGAACTTTGATCGAGATCAGTATTATGACCGTGAAAAATGGAAACGCCGATCGATGTGTCAGATGATATTTAAAAAAAGGATTGGTATTTCCACAGGCATATAAGAACTGGTATGGTATGACACGTCCTCCCCCACCCCCGTCCCCCACAATGCCCCAGACCGCTGCGTTTTCGGGTTTTCCCGTTTTCGCAGGAGTCACACACACACACACACACACACACACACACACACATATATATATATATATATATGTGTGTGTGTGTGTGTGTGTGTGTGTGTGTGTGTGTGTGTGTGTGTGAGCCATACAGGCTTGCTGTTCGATATTTGGAACCTGCCTCCTGAGATCTTTCAAATGAGATGCAATATGGCAAGATTTTCAGCAAAATATGCCTGTGTTGGCTAATATTGTTTTGGCTTATGATATAATCAAATCATCATAAAACAATTATGCAGAGGCATGTATATTTCTAATTCTTTGATACATAAATGGTGTTAGTAAACATGTTACAACAGAAAGAGTTTATGTTCCAATTAGTTTTAGGTCATAGTACATTTTGTCACAGGCTGCCAACACTAACATGCCACATGATGAACTCTTGCCGATCCAAGCTCAGTATGCCGCAAGACTAATGAGTTTTAAGTCTCTGGGCTGACTTCGTTATCTCTTGCGCACTACGTGCCGACTACCGTCAACGTTGCTGCTGGAATCCCGCTATTTACCATTAATCATTACTGTCTGACCGAAGATGGAATTACAGATGATGGACCCTAATTTATATCCGACCAAAGGTGGAATTACAGATTCACCCCAATATGTATCTGACCAAACAGAAACGCAGACAGATTCATCCTATTCTTTTATGTGACAGAAGATGGAATTAAAGACAGTTTCAACGGGATTTTTATCTGCGGAGGATGAATCGATTACAGTCAGATTCAGTCTAATTTTTACTTGACTAAAATTGAATCCCTGTCAGACTCAGCCTAATTTTTATGACTGAAGGTGGATTCACAGTCAGGTTCACTCTAATGTTTGCTCGACTGTGGTGGAATTATAGTCAGATTCACCCGAAGTTTTGTCTGACACAAGACGGAATGTGATGATCACGGCAGAGTCAGGGCCTGATCAAGTCTGACATGCCCTCCCATTTGCTTTGTGTTCTCGGCATCTCTCTACTGACTGCCATGTTGACGACAGGATATGTCTGTCAGTTTACCGAGCTCACCAAATCGTTTTATTGTGTGTTTGACATGATCCACGTTGTTGTGGATGGTATCAAGATCTGCTTTGCTTTTTATCTATTGTTTACTAAGTATTTTATCTCTTCTTTCCCAGATACCAATCACTTCTGGGAAGCGTACCGTATTACGACAGTTTCGACATTCCTTCCTCCTCTGTCCACTTGTGACCTCCACGTACAGGTCTTATGACCATCACGTGCAGATCATGTCAGTCAGGAAGCTGGATGTATGGATACCTTTTACTGTCAGCTTTTTTTTCCAGTGTGCTCAAACTTAGAAACCAAATCTGTCCGCTGTTCAGTGGTAAATTTGGCATCCACATTGCTCTGATTTCAAAGAACAACACCGTAACACGTCCATTCTTTCTACTCTTTATGAAACCTCTTTATTTATTTACTCCTTTTATTTGCCAAACATTGCATATATTGCTATTAGATTCCACCTGATACAGTCGTTGGTATTTATTTCTGGAAAACCTCAATACAACTCTGATGGAAACACGACCTGTTCGTGACCATGACCTCACCCTGTCTGTGACCATGACATTACTTTATTTGTGACCGTGACCTGGCCCTGTCTGGACTACGACCTCAAGCTGCCTGTGACCATGACCTAACCCTGCCTGTGACGATGACCTCACCCTGCTTGTGAGCATGAGCCCTGTGACCATGACCTCACCCTACCTGTGACCATGACCTCGCCCTACCTGTGACCATGACCTCGCCCTGCCTGTCACCATGACTTAGCCCTGCCTCTGACCTTGATCTCACCTTACCTGACACCCAGACTCACGTCATGGACCACAGGGAACACATTAAGGACTAATGTACAGGGGTCTGCAATGCTCACAGGGACTGTATGCAAGGACACGTGTCATCGTGCGATAATTAAAAAAATAGAACCGTGGTTAAAATGTTAATCTCATTATATTGATTATCACTATGCTATTCAATGCAAAACTACATGCTGTGCAGAGTGTAGAAGTGGCTATCTCCAGAAAAAAACCCAAAGACAACCACCAATAATTCTTATCAAAAAAGGATTTTCTCACGAGAATCAGTATTTCAAGCGCACACAGCATTGTACGTTATGAGATGCGTTCCTTCATTTATTTGATTAGATATGTTCCTGGAAAAAGCCCAGAACTTAAAATCCCTTTCAAACAAGTTCTGTTTTAGGACATATGAAAAAATCTTTTTTCTTTTTTTACATACAATCAGTCATAAATTGAGAAAGAGAGGATGAGGGAGAAAAAGAAAGACAGACAGACAGAAAGAGGGATGAACTTGAACTCAAACTTGAACTCGAACGTTTTGCCCGTGTCAAGGGGTGGGTTGGGGGTCGGGGAGTGGGAAGTAGGGTATTAGTATTATTGTTGCTTACAGTCCAGCAGACTGCACAGGGTCATACCAGGACTGCCCACAGTCCAGCAGACTGCACAGGGTCATACCAGGACTGCCCACAGTCCAGCAGACTGCACAGGGTCATTCCAGGACTGCCCACAGTCCAGCAGACTGCACAGGGTCATACCAGGACTGCCCACAGTCCAGCAGACTGCACAGGGTCATACCAGGACTGCCCACAGTCCAGCAGACTGCACAGGGTCATTCCAGGACTGCCCACAGTCCAGCAGACTGCACAGGGTCATACCAGGACTGCCCACAGTCCAGCAGACTGCACAGGGTCATACCAGGACTGCCCACAGTCCAGCAGACAGGGTCATTCCAGGACTGCCCACAGTCCAGCAGACTGCACAGGGTCATTCCAGGACTGCCCACAGTCCAGCAGACTGCACAGGGTCATACCAGGACTGCCCAACTACACAAAGGTCCAGCCGTATTAAGCACAGATCTGTCACATACACAAAAAAGATCAGCCTAAAAAACACACTTCATGACACAGAATCCTAACGATGTTGCTCTTTCTTTATATGGCAGATACGATCAGGCCGTGCTGAGGACGTCAACCATTCCACTTCATCTAGTATCCCTAGATTACTATATATAAAATAGAAGAAAAGAAAAAGCAATACTTCAAACCATACAAAAAGGCCGTATAGGCAAATAACACTGCAAAATGGACAGTTAGTGCCCATGTCAGTGATTACTGTTTCACTACCCAATCGCCAGTGCAAAACAGCACAGATAGTACTTCATAAACTGCGGAAAGAGAAAATTAGGTGTCAAGGCTTGCTTGAAAAGAGAAAGGGGAATGGACTGGGGAGGCAGAAAAAAAGAGACAAAGAGAGTAATAGAAAAGAGAAAATTTCTAGCACAGACTTTCCAGGCGGGGATGCTACCTGTACTGAAAGACTCCCGGCATCCCCACGGGGGAGGGAAGTAGGGGGTACAGCGATAGTTATCTAGACAGGGTGAAACAAGTCATCGCCGTGAAACATGCATGTTTGCTTGAACCCAAAAGAGGGCTTTAACGATTCATGGCATTTACTGATCAATTCATTCACATCGGAATCAACATTTGTTTTATACATGATTCCAAATTTGCAGTGGGAACAATACACTTTTAAACAACTATCATGCCAAACACGCACACACACACACACACACACACACACACACACACACACACACACACACACCAGTGCATGTGAAGAAACATAAATGTAAAAAATAATGTGTGTTCAAGCTTTTTGCGTTAATAACTTTCTGAGAGCAAACGCTTTTGACATGAATAAAGCGACTGCCAAAATCAATCTTGATTCGTAAAGAAGCGAAGTCAATTTTAACGCACTTGGACACAATAAGTATTTTTCTGGAATGTACAATTCACGCAGGGATTTATACTGGGCACACACCAATATGAAATACAGTTCAGATTCTTCTTATACAGGACAAAATGGACAATTAACATTTTTTTCTCTTCTTTGAGTATTCCAAATGATGGGGTTTCAGCTGGGACACACCAAGTCTTATTTCTGTTAAATGTTTTCTTAAAACAGGATTTCTGACTGTATTTATGTATTTGGAAATGTCATGCAGTTGCCTGAACGAGGAATATAACTGAAATTTTTCTTTTGACAAAAGTGTGGAATTTTAAGTCTTGCAAATGGTAGTCAACCAGTCTCTGTTTAAAGATAGATACAAAGGCTTTAGCATATTCTGCACCTTAATTTTCCCAAACAAAACCGAAGCCATATCTCTACAATGTATACATACATTCGTTACGCAGTTTTTTTCTACCCTTGGCAAAGGGCACAAAACATTTTGCAGGATTATTTAGGGATACTTTATTTTACCTTTACAGGTAATTTTTGCCAATATCCAGTACACTTTATAAAGGTTTGAATGTACAAGGGGTATCTTCCAGTTTCGGAGTGCACGAGTGCACTCTGTGTCTGTATGTGACATTCAGTAAGCGTTTAAAAATGCCTAGCAGGTGCACTATTTCTGTAACAGTGTGATTAGCTACCGGGCCCCAAACTTGTGAGCCGTGTGTAAAAATGGGATGAATCTGTGCATCGAACAATTTTGAAGAAAGGTTTTTGACTATTCTCTCCATGCGACCATAGAAATTCTAAAATAGCAAGAAACACCCCTTTTAGCTTTCAAATCCATGTCTTCTAGACAGTATGAAAAAGTAAATACCGTGGGGAAAATATTACACCAAGGTATTTGTATTCCTTTACCATTTCTAACTCAACAACCACCGTCGAACCACTTTTCTCTGGCAACAATATCCCCTCCCTCCCCCTATCTCGCCCCCATTTCCAAATATCACTACATTAGTTTTATCACAGTTTACTCTAAGTTTGAGTATGTCAACAGTGTTTCTCAAAATGTTCAGCTGGCGCTTAAGACCTGTAACAGAGATAAGGGCAACATCATCTGCAAATAGCATGAGGTCAGATGACAGGGCTATTCCATGTTTGCCAGACTGTAACATCATTTGCAAGCTCGTTGTTAAGTAAAGAAAATAAAATTGGACTGCAATTATCTCCTTGTTTTAACCCACGAGGGCATATAAATGTATCCGTAATATCATTTTTTGCTCGAACTCCAGCTTTGACTGTTTGATACACACTCTGAATAGCTTTATACACCTTTCCATGAATACCATTTTTTGCCTAGAACTAACCATAGATAGTTTTTGTCCGCCGAATCAAATGCTTTTTTTTTTTAAATCAATGAATGCTACATACAATTTTTGTCCAGAAGAAAGCTGCATTTGCACAAGAGATAATAGTGTAAATATAATTATGGTCGCCTGTGTCATAATTCTTCCTGAATCCTGCTTGAGATTCATTTAGTAAGTTGTTTTCTTCCACCCATTTTGTCAGAAGTTGATTTAGTACAAGCGTGTATAATTCACTGCTTATGTAGCGAAATACCTCCATGACTGAGGAAGAGAAAGATAAATAAAGGCAGACAGTCGAAGATGGAGATAAACGTTAAAAGTATCGTCCATTGTTGATGCAATGCCCCTTTGTAGTATTCTGATTATTATAATTTATTGACGTTTTACTTTTTCTGCGCCCATCGCTCGCTTGCGCTAGCCAAGCAAATTGTTAACTTTTTTGACACTTTTATTCTATGGTGTCAGTTTCTTTTTAAATAACTGTTATTTGTCTTTGTGTGATTATTACTCACTTTTCTATCTCGGCATTTACTTCTCCAAAATGGATGAATATTGTTTGTTTCCTTTTGTTCAGCTAAGTGATATTAGTATACATATTTTTCATTTTTATGTCTGTTTATCAGAAGAACATGTTATGGGTGGAAATCACGATTACACTTTGGAAGAAAGGGGTACGATATATACAGACCAAAAATAATTCTCAATGCGTAACCTTAAGATATCATCTCTAAACTGTCAGGGGTTGGGAAATTTTCAGAAAAGGAAAGACGTCTTACAGTATTTAAGACAAAAGCAATATTCGGTATACTTTTTACAAGACACACATTTTACTAAGAAGATGGACAGACAGATCAGGGCAGAATGGGGTTATGAATGTGTTTTTTCGTAGAATAATTCTAGATCACGAGGGGTAGCTATTTTGTTAAATAATAACTTTGAGTTTCATATACAAAAAACGATTATAGACATCCAGGGCAATTATATATTTCTGATATTAAAAACATTCAACATGGAAGTCTTTTTGGTCAATGTGTATGGACCTAACAGAGACGACCCTGTATTTTTTGAAGAAATTCATACTAAGATTGAAGAACAAGCTATTGATAATGTGATAATAGGAGGTGATTGGAATTTAGTTATGAATCCTAGCTTAGACTATTAAAACTATAAGCATGTAAACAATATGGCAGCACAAGAAACAGTAATAAAGATGATGGATGACTTACAGTTAGTCGACATATGGAGAGAATTAAATAATGAAGTTCTAAGATACACCTGGAGAAGACCAACCCCCTTGCAACAAAGATTTCTTTTTATTGTCTGATAATTTGATCACCAATGTTAAGGATGCAGATATCACCTATGGTTACAGAAGTGACCATTCCTTAATTACAGTCGATCTACAATTCAACACAGAACCCAGAAGAAAAACATTTTGGAAATTTAATTCATCTTTGCTTAGGGACAATGAATATGTAGAGTTAGTGAAAGAAACAATAGAAAAAGTAAAGGACCAATATGCAGTGCTACCGTATTCAAGAGAAAACTTAGACAAGATACCTAATAATGAAATTCAGTTAACCTTAAGCGACCAACTCTATCTGGATGTATTATTAATGGAAATAAGAACTAAAACAATATCTTTTGGTATAAGAAAGAAAAGACAGCTTATAGAAAAAGAGGAAACACTAGAAAAAGAAATACAGCGAATCGATAAAGAAATAGACACACATAGTTTAGCTAGAGAATTGCAGGAGAAAAAAGAAGAACTAGTACAACTACGAAAAATAAAATTGGAAGGGATCGCATTAAGGTCAAAAGCAAGGTGGGCATCTCAGGGTGAAAAGGTGACTAAATACTTTCGTAATCTAGAAAAAAGACGTTTTGTAAGTAAACAAATGTTGAAATTGATTACACCTCAAGGTAATATTCTGTCGGAAACAGACGAGATGTTAGAGGTGACGAGACTTTATTATGAAGACCTATACAGAGAACAGGAAGTAAATGACATAGACATTAGCAGTTACGTTAAAAGTTTGCCCAGTCTGGATGAACTGGAATCAGAGCAACTAGAAGGGCTCATAACTAAACAGGAAACTACAGAAACACTAAGAAGAATGCAAAACGATAAGAGTCCAGGCACAGATGGAATGACTGTAAACTTCTATAAATTTTTCTGGAAGGACATAGGGGACTTTGTGGTTAGATCACTGAATGAAGGTTTTAAAAATGGAGAACTGTCACAAAAAGAAGGGATAATTATATGTTTACCAAAGGGAGGTAAACCAAGAGAATATTTACAGAACTGGAGACCTATTTCGTTACTAAATGTCGCTTATAAGATAGGATCTGCATGCATAGCTAATAGAATCAAGAAAGTTCTACCAAAGTTAATACACGAAGATCAGACAGGTTTTATTCCAGGTAGATATATTGGTGATAACATAAGAACCCTGTATGACATTATGCATTACTTAGAAACTGAAGATCGTCCAGGTTTGTTAGTATCAATAGATTTCGAAAAAGCATTCGATTCATTAAATTTGTCATATATGAACACAGTATTAAAAGCCTATGGATTTGGTTTAGATTTATGTAAATGGATTCACACCTTTTACAAGGATATAAAATCATATGTCATTGTGAACGGTAAAGTATCCAAAGGCTTGAAAATACAAAGAGGATGCCGCCAGGGAGATCCAGTCTCACCCTACCTGTTTGTATTATGCTCAGAAATCCTGGCGTGCAAGATTAGGGAAGATGAAGATATTAAAGGTATAAATCTCTTAGATACCATATTTAAAATTAGTCAGTTTGCTGATGATACGACATTCACATTAGAAGGAGATAAAGAATCGTATGAAAAGTTGTTTGAAACACTAGAGGGATTTGAAGAATTTTCAGGGCTAAAAATTAACTATGATAAAACATTGAATGTCTGGTTAGGGACAATGAAGAACTCAAAACACCGGTATTTACTAGAAAAGAAAATGAAATGGAACCCCCCAAAATATAAACTTTTAGGCATCTGGTTCACCGAAGATTTATCAAAAATAACGGAAGTGAATACAGGAGATAAATTGATAGAAGCTAAGAAGCTTTTCAAGATTTGGTCAAAACGTATATGTACACCCCTCGGTAGAATTGCTATTTTAAAATCACTTATACTTTCAAAACTCATTTACTTATGGATTCTTCTCCCCAATCCCCCGGACAAAGAGATAAATCAACTGCAGAAACTGTGCTATGACTTTATATGGGATGATAAAACAGATAAGATTAAAAGAAAATATACAGTACATAATGTGGGAAATGGAGGTTTGGGTATTCCAAATATACGAAAGTACATAGAGGCTTTAAAAATATCATGGGTTAGGAAACTACACACAGGAACAGCAAAGTGGAAAAAAATACTCTTAGTCAAATCCCCAGAAATCAACACCCTGGACCTGTATGGACCAAGAAAATTTG
The DNA here is from genome assembly GCF_041734735.1 of Babylonia areolata. NCBI lineage: Eukaryota > Metazoa > Mollusca > Gastropoda > Neogastropoda > Buccinidae > Babylonia > Babylonia areolata. The sequence goes on along the minus strand of NC_134901.1, from coordinate 32,571,665 downwards.
TAAACGTTGAATGTAATAGATTCTGGAAAGATGTATATTGGGCATATGTGAATTTTACAAAACATGTTAGGCTAAAAGAAGCACAAGAGGCACTTGCAGAACCACTATTTCATAACGATAAATTTAAAGTCGGTAATAAGACAGTTTATTTTTTTTTAAAACTGGACAAGTAAAGGTATTTTCCTGGTTAGAGATATTGTAGATGAAAGCGGGTGCTTCCTTAGTCATAAAGATTTCACAGAAAAATATGTTAAAGTTAATTATTTACTGTATATGGGATTTATACGCTCCATTAAAAGTTACTTAAGCACAAACAATATTACTATCACAGATAAAACATGCAATAAAGAACCAAAAGCACTACAGATAATAGCTAAGGTGAAGAAAGGATTTAAAACATATTATGATATATTACTTGAACCGATTTTTATATATAATATAAATTTTTTTATAAAGTGGGAGCAAAAACTAGATATTGCAATAAATTGGGATACGACTTTGAAAAAAGTGAAAAACATAAAGGAAGTAAAATTGAAATGGTTCCAGATTAGAATATGTCATGGTATATTGGTTACAAACAAAATACTTAAAAAGATGGGAATAACAAATAGCGACATGTGTAATTTCTGTAAAAATGACATAGACACAATTCAACACTACTTATGGTACTGTACATTTACTCATCTCTTTTGAGGGGACTTAGAAAATGTCTTGAACGAAAAGTGCGAAAATTGTGCAAATGTAAAGTTGAATATAGAGTTAGTATTATTTGGAAATGATGATAATACAAAAACAGATGAAATATTTGACTATATCATTCTAGTGGCGAAACATTTCATCTATAAATGCAGAATAAATAAAATAAAACCATGTATAAAGTACTTCCTTACAGACCTAAGAAACATATACAAAACCGAAAAATATCTACATTCGATGGAAATGATGTCCATAGCATTTTCTAGAAAATGGTACCCATACATAAAAATGATCGAAGGCAACGAGGAGGAGGAGGAATGAAAACCACGAATGTAACGGGTTTTTTTTGTTTTGTTTTTTTAATTATTTTCCTTTCTTTTTCTTTTTTTTCTTCACATTTTTATGCAGTGCATATGACTTTATTGGTGTGGTTTTTTTCTGTATAAAAACAATGTTGTGTTGTTGTTTTCCTGCTTTATAGTTTAAATAATGTATAATAACAAATAATATTATTGATAATTACAAATACAATTTTTGTATGTCCGCCTGTATGTATATATGCATTCATTAAATGTTAAACTTGAATAAAAATGTTTATTAAAAAAAGAAAAAGAAAAAAAGTTGTACTTATTCCATAAATGCTACTGATTACTATGACACAGTTATTATGGAGTGCCAAGTATTGGTTTGATTATTTCCATGTTGTTTAGTTGATTGTGTAATTTATATACAAAATAAAACGGTGGTCGACCCAAGAAAGTCCGGGCAAACTTAAAAAAAAAAAAAAAAAAAAAAAAAAGTATCGTCCATTACCACACTTGCTGTTGTGTGTTTCAGGGGCACACCCCTCTCCCCACCTACCAACCGACCTCCCTGTTTCCCGGCCACACCCGGGAGGACACAGGAACCACGTCGCCTTTCTCTCCGACCCACTGCGCCACATCCACTGCTGGCGTTTCCAGTTCCAACTTTCGGTATTGGAGACTCATGCAAATGTCAAAGTACATGCAGAGTAAAACAAAAACAAAAACAAAAAGAACTTCAACTATCTAGAAAACAGTTAACTGACCTACAAATGCTATACACCAAGCGAATGAAATCCTGATTGTTACAATACCTAAAATGAGAGCCAGTGTGCTCTCTTGTCGTATGTGAACATTTTCTTTGCAAACAGCAGATGTAGAACCTTTTTTTTTAAAACCCGGACAAGTGGGAGAAAAAGAAACAAAACGAAATAGCACACAAACATTTGTGTTTGTTTACACACTCTCATTATTTCACACACACACACACACACACACACACACACACACACACACACACACACGAAACAAACAGAAAATTTGATTTAAAAAATAGGTCCACACGAGTTAAAATATTCACCAGTAAAATAAAGAAAGCAAGGCTGTAGCATCCCCTGCTACCTGGGTCAAGATACAATCATGGGACCAAGTGTTCTCACTTCAGTGATGTGTCTTTGTGCCGCCTTCTGTTCCTTGGCCACCACCACCACCACGGCCATGAACTCTGCAGCTGCAACAGATCCGTCGGCACTCAACCTGTGGGACTACTTGCCCAAGACCTGGTCCAGCCTCTGCTCGGTGGATTATGACAGAGATCCGGACGTTAACGCTACCATTGTTTGTCACGTGACACCGCACCAAAAGACAAGATGGAGACTGGCAGATTTCCGAGAGTCGCTGACATCATTAGTTGCTTCCAAGCACTATGAGGTGAGATCACAGCAGTGGTGAGAACTATCACCGTGCTGCTTTGCTGGCAAAGACATGCTGCAGGTGAAACGACAATAACAATATGGAACTCAACATGAGCTTCCCTTGTATGCTAATCGTTTGGTTTCTACGACGTTGTGGGAGTGTACGTGTGATTCGCCGATATAAATTATGTTCAGCACGGCTGATTAATATATTTGATATATGCATGTCATATCTTAAAAAAACCCCATAAAATCACAACCCTATCATGAAGAACCGAAAGAGGCAAACCGGTGTAACATCCCAAATCGTCCCATCTTTCCGTAGGTCCTCCGGGGGACGCATCGGTGTGCCAAATCGTCCCCCAGGGGACGTCAGTGTGCTAAAATGTCCACCCCCCCCCCCCGCCCCCCCCGGGAGACGTTCTGTGATACCTAACCATTGCTGATCACTAGCTAACAATGTTCACATTGCATTAGTTTGTGACGATTATGAAGTATTTGAACTTTTTGACAAAATTTTACTATGGCTGTTACTGACTACTGCTGACTATCGATAACTACCTGGCCATGCTGACAACTGACAACTCGAAAGTGTTCTTTCACGTTTGCGCAGCATTATGACGGATTTTGACCGCTAACTTGTGATGACTACTGACCACTCTCTAACTGTTCATATTTCGTTTATTTTGTGACGCTTATGTAATATTATGATTTCTTGACAGGATCAGGCCCATTTGTTAACTACAACAGACAATCAGTGACCATTGCTGACCACTGTCGACCATAAATGACCACTACCGAAAAGTTATCAGAATGTGGATATTATGTTGTTTTTTTATGTTTGCGCAATATTAAGATATCTTGACCATGTATGACCATTCCCTGACCAATGCTGAACACTAAAAGCGTGCAGCTTCCGTTAATTTATCATTGCTTTGCATCATGGGTCCATTTTATGCTTTTTTTTGCACTTTTAACTGGTTTTGATCAATGACCACCACTGGCCACTACCCAAAACTGCATTATCATACAACAAAGACGAGCCAGCATGAACATAGACCTAGGGAAAGGTTGACCTGGGGGAACATAGACCTGGGAAATATGCATAGATATCTACCAATTTTGGGGGGATGGCGCGGCCTAATGGCGCACAGACTTGGGGGAGCTTATTAATATAGATATTGGGTAATATTTTCTGTATCCTGTCCATGTGTGTCAAGCTGTCAATGTAACAAAAATGAATTCAGGAAGATCAAGCAACTAGACTGTTCTTCTTTGATATGATTTTGGATTAAGTAAGGAAGATTATGATTGAGAAGGTCACACAGCCTTTTTTCCCCCGTTACAAAACGGATTTTCATATCCAGAAGCGCTTGTCAATGCAGAACAGTTATTTGATCATTCAGATACTTGTTTCCTCTACGTTCCTCTATTGTCCAGTCCAAGGTTTCGTTCAAATCGGTGCATTAGTTCCTGAGATATTGCTTATTTCTGTGTTATTGAATACGGCCGCCTGACCTGTGACCTTTAAGTTTCAAAACCACTATTCACTATTCCTGTCATCTGAAGGTGTTGGATGCTAAAACTGAAAGTAATAAGCTCTAGCCGGTGATGAGATATCTTTAGTTTCAGTTTCAGTAGCTCAAGGAGGCGTCACTGCGTTCGGACAAATCCATATACGCTACACCACATCTGCCAAGCAGATGCCTGACCAGCAGCGTAACCCAACGATATCTTTCGCGAGTGAACACACACACACACACACGCACGCACGCACACACACGAGCACGCCAGCAAAGGCAAAACAAATTTACGGTGGAAGGCGGGTGGAGGAGAGGAGGCCGTGGCGCATTTTTGGACAGGGTGAAAAAGCATGGGGAGGAGGGGGTACGGGGGGGGGGGGGGGGGGGGGGGGGGGGGGGGGGGGAGAACGTCCCAGAATTCCCACCGGGTGACATTTCAGGAAACTGAAACTTCCCCCGGGAGACCAACGGAAATGGGGAGGGGGGATGATTTGGACGTTACACCGGCATTGGGACGTAAAATATTTCGTGTTGGAAGCCATGTTAACACTTGATAGATAAGTGTATCTATGTAACGTGTTTGTTTTTTGTTTTTTCTGAACATGTTTCTTGAACTTCTGATCTTGAAAATCAGTTGCACGTGGATCCGTACTGGTCCTTGTCACACTAAAACTGGCTTCAAAGCATAAGTGTGGGATGCGACTCTGCTGTCAGTTCTTCGAAAGAGACAATGACAATGACAAAGCTTTTAATGTCCATACAGCAATTCGACCCTCTTCGAAAGAGGGCAAGAAAGAACACGCACACTTGTGAACACACCTCAAGTAATTTGCATGATAAGTAACTATGAACACAGACGCGCAAGCACGATATCAAGCAGAAACAAGGTCATTCACGTACGCTCACTCTCGCGCATGGTCGCGAGCGCCAAGTCCCAACCATCCCTGTCCAAACCCACCCCTTCCCCCAAATTGTCACACACACACACCTCACGCACACACCTCACATACCCAACCTTCCTTCTCACCCTCAATCACACACACGCGCACGCACGCGCGCGGACAGAGGATCATCTTGAAATGAATTCCTAGAACATTAAATGCTGTCACAATTAATTTCCATTTTCTTTTTTCTTATTTGCATTGCCTTTTTGATGAATCTCGCTAATTTTTTTTTTTTTAATAACAAATTCATTGTTACATGAAAGAATGTTCGCCACACTGTTTTGATCAGGAACACCGGTGAACGAGTCCAGTTTTGAACAGTTTTTCCTAATGTCACTATAAGTAGTACAATGAAACAAAAAAATGAACTTCATCTTCCAATCCGTCTCCACATGATGGACAATCAACATCTGACAGATTTTCGTTATCAGCTAAGAACCATCCTTTACAACTTTTTAGACCACTAACTAAGACGAAATCTAATAAGGTTATCTCTGTGCCACTTATTTGTGACACATGACAAATACTTTTCTACCTGAAAAACATCTTTGAAAAAAATTAAACCATCTGTATTTCTCATTACTCTCTATCTCCGTATTTCTCATTACTCTCTATCTCCGTATGCCAATTTTACTTTCTACATGAGATAAGTTTGTCTTTGAATTCAGAGATAAAACTGAACTCGCTTCCGATGTCCTGGCTTAGCCATACAATCCCAAAACAATTTTTTGATAAGAGATTTTTAACATTCGATACCCAATTGTAATGGCCACATTCATGTTGAAACATAAGCATTTCGTATGCCTGCTTATACAGTCTGGACATAGGAAACAAAACCAATTTTAGCCAATATCTAATACATTTCACTGATGTTCTGATATGCAGTGGGTATCTTCCAGTTTCACCATAAAGTTGCTTGTTGAATGCATGCAGGGGGACATTTAAAAATCCTTTCATGGCAAATGTATGAATGAATTCAATTTGTTTACATTCTTCTCTTCCATACCCCACACTTCAGCTGCATATGTCAAAATGGGTTCAATTTGTGAATCGAATAGTTTCCAAAACATGCTCTGATCTATAGCTCCAAGTTTTCTAAGATATTTCATTATTTCTATAACATCTTTCCTCCTTTTTCTGCAGGTCTCAGACAAAGTAGCACCGATACTCATTCTTGTTGTTAAGACCATTCATAAATGTTGATAGGAGTTTGTTACTTTAACATCTCCCTCCCCATAGAACCGCCTTGTTTATTTCAGTTCCCAGGATGGTATGGTTGAGAATGACGGTTTAACAGCAATATTATTTTTACATCAACTTCTGAAGCGATGACGATATCTTCAGTAAATGTATTGACAGGCTTTAGGGACTGGATTGTTCTGGCCCTTTTTGCAAAATCTTTGTCTGAATTTCAGTGTATACAGATGGTTCGGGTCTTGATGGTGACAGAGCGGGAGCAGCTTTTGTAATTCCGGAATTGAACAGTGAAAAATGTACCACCTTGACAAACATCTATCTTTTCTGCTGAGCTCGTTGCCATACTTATGGCTTTGATTTACATTCTAGATTTTCATGAAAAGGATAGTCAAATCCTATTTGGCGTGGATTCATCTGCAAATCAAAAATCACGCCTTGAGATGATCACAGAAATAAAACACATTGTACATCAACTATCGATCAAGGGCATCCATGTAACTTTCATTTGGGTGCCTTCTCACTGTGGAATTTTTGCAAATGAGAGGGCAGATGAGGCTGCCAGAAAGGCAGCGCGAAACAGAGAAGGCTCAATCCTCCTCAGGATCCCACTAGATTCACAAAAGTGTTACAGGTGTATAGAAAAAGTGTCAAGTGATCGACATAAACATAGGCTAAAAGATTTAGACTGCCAATATTACTGTCACTGTATGAAGACAGTTACAGCAAGCAACCCCAAGTCTTTCGTAAATGATTTATCTGTCTCCCAGTCAAGACCAGTTAGAAGTTTAATTCATCGATTCCGTTTGAATGCCCTTCGAACTAAATTTTGCAAAAATATACAGTGTCAGTGTGGAAAAGAAGTCAATATCTACCACATACTTGTCGAGTGTAAAAAAAACACACAAAAAAAACAAACAAGACAACTGTTCTTTCAATAACTAGCCGACCAGTTTCCAACAAACACATATTTGTCCTTAGGAGATGATTTGAATTGAATAATTATTCTTCCAAAAAATTTTAATGTTTGTTTCAAAGTCCAGTTAGTATCTGTCTTTGACTGATCACGTTTTTGTTATTATAAGCATCCTTTTTACTGTTATATGGATGCTTAACTCACTGTTATAATTCATTTTATAAGTCTCTGTTAGTCAGTCCAGTCCTTCGTCGCTTTTCGTTTTCCACGACTCACAACAGTCGTCACACAACCTCTTCTCTTATACCCCCCTCGCCTAATCTCCTATGCGCACATACACACTTTTTTCACCTGTCTAATATCACTAAACAGTGAAAAGACGTTAAACTAAAGAAAGAACCGCCTTTCCCTGCTAGACAGGTACCCCCCGCCCCCTTTCTAGATACCACTATATGTCTTTTCAAGGTTAACTGTCAAGGACAGTCTGTCTGATTCCATTTTTAAACAGTTCAGTTGATGTTGTAGTCCAACAACCGAATCAGACATTAGAATAACATCATTGGCGAATAAAAACAAGAATCTTTCTACAGTGCCAGGGACAAGTTGGATACCGTGCTTTCCTGATCTGGACAGATCAATAGCCAATTCACTTATAAAAATTTAAAAAAAAGGAAAACAACGGAGAGCTTAGTAAATTGTTTAACTCCCCGTGGGCAGTCAAAATAATCAGAATAGCAACATCTATCACGTACGCATGCTAATACATTATCTTAAATACCTCTTTGCGCGTATTAGAGTTTGCCTTTAACACCGTGTTTCTTCAAAATCGCCCAAAGTATATTTCTATTCACTGAGTCACAGGCCTTTCTGAAATCAATTAAAGCTAAATATAATTTGGAGTTTTTAGCTAGGAACTTACTAACAACTGCATACAATGTAAACATATGATCTGTTGTACTGTACCCTGCTCTGAAACCTGCTTGCTTTTCGATTATTGTTTGCTTGTCTGGGCTATGCCTCGATACTTCGAAAGAGAGAGAGAGAGAGAGAGAGAGAGAGAGAGAGAGAGAAGACAAGACAAATGGTTTATTGTACATCGGCCCAGGCCATTACACAAACACATGGGGAGATGCGCGGGGGCAGGGTCTGGTGCGGTCGGGGGTGGGGTCGGAGGGGTACAACCTGGATAAACATATCAACAGCAAGACCATTGTTATAATATGAATTCGCGTGGTGGAAAATATTCAAGGGTTGACATACTTCTTTAACGATCACACACACACACACACACACACACACACACACACACACACACACACACACACACACACACACACACACACACACACATGATGATGATGATATAAATAGCAATAATAATAACAACAATCATCATAATAAAACGTGTTTATAATGTACGTTTGACATTTTCTTAACATTTTAACATCATGTTTGCAGTGTCGTTATAATCACATTTACCAATATCAACAATTAAAACATATAGAAGGTATGATGTCAGTAATCATCATCGAGATCTTTTTTTGATAACATGAAATGTATATTGAGACAGATTACGCCTATGTGGGTCACAGTCTGCTTGGAGCAATATGCAAATGGGAAGTTTCTTTGAATCTTTTAGAAATTTTATTCTTAGATCTGCATACGCTGGGTATTCAAACAGAAAATGGAATTCATCTTGCTTGAACTTCTCTGTGCTATTTTTTGGCAACTGCTACTAAACATTTCTCTGGTTGTAACATAATTTTGAAGGAATGGAACCAAGAATACTTCATATCATCTTCATCTTCGAATGCCAGCTTTGATTATAACAAGACACGAACTGATCTTTAGAATCCGATATAAACCCCTTTTCACCCTTGCCTCGCTGCCTAAGCCATGTAACACCAGTTCCGTTTTTAGTAAGAAATAGCGTGTTACCTAAATGAACCTGATTGAGTAACACACCATATGCCTGTCTGTGTAGTATACTTGTTTGTTTTTTGTTTGTTTGTTTGTTTGTTTGTTTGTTTTTGTTGTTTTGTTTTTCTCAAGGCCTGACTAAGCGCGTTGGGTTACGCTGCTGGTCAGGCATCTGCTTGGCAGATGTGGTGTAGCGTATATCGTTTTGTCCGAACGCAGTGACGCCTCCTTGAGCTACTGAAACTGAAACTGAAACTGTGGGGAACTGAGTCAGCTTTAACCAGCACTTGATGCATTTCACAAAGGCGCGAATATACAGAGGATATCCTTTAGAGTCGTCGTATGCCATCATGTTAGATGGGTGCTATCGAACATTCATAAATCTCTTTGTGGCTAAGGTGTGTACTTTTTCCATCTCAAAATTTTCTTCAAAGCCTCCATACTTCTGCCGTGTAAGTTAGTATAGGCTATATTAGTGTGTATCGAACAACTTCCAAAATAAACATGGGTCAGTTGCCTTCAATTTCTTCATTTATCAATCATCATTTCTCCCTTTTTTCCCCTTTCTACACATTTCTGATCATCCCGTTTTCAAGATCAACGTAGTGCATTTATAACTCTCACTTCCACATTACATATATAATCATTTTTCCCAATCAGATAAATGATTTCCACGAAGAAAACATCTCACTTCCACATTACAATATAATCATTTTTCCCAATCAGATAAATGATTTCCACGAGGAAAACCTCTCACTTCCACATTACAATATAATCATTTTCCCAATCAGATAAATGATTTCCACGAAGAAAACCTCTCACTTCCACATTACAATATAATCATTTTCCCAATCAGATAAATGATTTCCACGAAGAAAACCTCTGCTTCGTTTTTCCATACATAAAACTCATTCTGGAAGTCAACCGCAGTCCCGCAGAGCAAAATCACATCATTGGCAAACATTAACATCAATATTTCAACAGCACCTGGGACTAATATATTTTCGAAGCCAACCTTTTCCTGACATTCCAACGTTGATTTTTTATTGATAAGTAATAAATGTCCGCCCCCAAAAATGAATAAAATGAATATCAGTCTTTTGATGTCATTTCGCTTTGCCAGCCGTGCAATCTTTGGTTAGACTCCTTCAGAAAATTATGTACGTTCTCTACCTGGATTTTCCCATACATACCCAATCCCATATTTTTGTATAATGTGAAATAAACAAAAGTAACCCTTTTTTTTCTTGAAGTGAAGGGAGTAACATACTATATGCTTTAAAGAGAAACGCTCGTCTAACATTTTTGTTAATTTTAGCCAGTGTTTCATACATCTCGTATATGTCTGGATATAAAGTGGACACCTTTCATTTTCTCCACAAACAAGAATACTTGGTGTTTTTACTCTTACATTCAACATACGCGTCAAGACTTATAAATGTACTCTTTCAGTTGCTGTATCATCTGCAATCAATCCCCAAACTTCAGCGCCGTAAGTTACATATATGTTGCATCTGACAATCAATCCCCAAACTTCAGCGCCGTAAGTTACATATATGTTCCATCTGACAATCAATCCCCAAACTTCAGCGCCGTAAATTACGTGTATGTTGCATCTTCAGCGCCGTAAGTTACATATGTTGCATCTGACAATCATCCCAAACTTCAGCGCCGTAAGTTACATATATGTTCCATCTGACAATCAATCCCCAAACTTCAGCGCCGTAAGTTACATATATGTTGCATCTGACAATCAATCCCCAAACTTCAGCGCCGTAAGTTACATATATGTTGCATCTGACAATCAATCCCCAAACTTCAGCGCCGTAAGTTACATATATGTTCCATCTGACAATCACAACTACCCCCAGTCCCCCACCCCCAACACAAAAAAAAAGAAAAGAAAAACACACACCAAAACACAAACCCTCCAAAACAGTTTGTGACATTTCTCACCAAGAGACCACATCAGTTTTAGAATGCAGATACCTCCTTTCTTGGCTTTGGCAACTCTGTCTTCTAAAGAATACGAATGAGATTAGAACACCAAGATATTAATGACAGTTTACAATTTCTATTTTCTTATTACCATAAAACAGTTATTTGTTTGCTGCAATAAAAAACTCCTTTGCGTTGGACAAGTTTTATCGAAGTTAACTACGAGACCCATCCTATAAACAGTTCCTTTCAAAATATTCAGATGGCGCTGTAAACTAATAATAGAAAAGGAAAGAACTGCATTATCAGCGAACAGCTGTAAAAATATTTCGATAAGATTTGGACTTAGGACAATACCATGTTTAGCATTACGAATAATATCTTTTGTAAGTGCATTTATGAAAAGGGGAGACAAAATTGGACTGTCAGATCGTACACAGAAAGTGTGTGTAAATGGTAGATACTCTAGAGTATCTGCCTTGAAATATGGTGTCCCACAGGGGTCCATCCTAAGTCCTGTTCTTTTCGTGCTGTATGCGGCTCCTGTGTCGGATGTCATCAGTCATCATGCGATGTCGCATGAGAGCTTTGCTGATGACACACAACTTTATCAGTCGGCTTCCATAGCTGAATTTGTTGCACTGGTGACTCAAACACAGGAGTGCACTGCTGGCCTAAAGGACTGGATGACTCTCAACAAGCTGCAACTAAATGATGATAAGACTGAATTGATGATAACCTGTCCAAAGAAGTTTCGTCAACATCCTTCTTTTCCTGACTCTGTTCTGATCAATAGCACACCTGTTTCACTTTCTCCCTCTGTTCGCAGTCTTGGTGTAATCCTAGACCAGTCTCTTTCCTTCCAACAGCACATTTCGAATATCTGTAAAGTTGCCTATTTGGAACTGCGTATAATCAGTTCTATCCGCCACTATCTCTCAACCGATGCAACCAAGACACTTGTATGCTCTCTGGTTCTCTCAAGATTAGATTACTGCAACTCTCTTTTGGCCGGCCTTCCCAAATATCTGTTAGACAGACTCCAACGAATTCAGAATAACGCTGCCAGACTCATTTGCAGAGCTTCTAAATTTGACCATGTTTCCCCTCTCCTTGAGTCTCTCCAGTGGTTGCCTGTTTCTGATCGAATAGACTATAAGCTATCCACTCTGACCTTTTCTGCAGTCAACGGATCTGGCCCAAAGTATCTTTCTGAACTCATCCATATCTATACCCCGTCTCGCCAGCTCCGTTCTTCCTCTGATACTCGACTTCTCAGGATACCTCACGTCAGAAGTAAGACCTATGGACACAGATCGTTTTCGTTTCAATCGCCAAGGACGTGGAACAAGCTCCCTGAGAACCTCCGTCATTCTGATTCCCTCGCATCTTTTAAATCTCGTCTCAAAACTCACTTTTTCCCTCAGCAATAAGTTCAATTGTGGCAGGTCCACTTCCTTTGCGTTAGCTGTGCTTGACTATGTGTGTATACATATGTATGTGTACATAACTACATGCATGTATATGAATGTGTATTGTGTGTGCGTGTGTTTATGTAAGTTTGTGCCTGCCTATGTGTGCGTATGTGTTAAGATAGCTGTTAGATACACATGTATGTTAAAATGTATGTATGCAGTGTGTGTGTGTGTGTGTGTGTGTGTGTGTGTGTGTGTGTGTGTGTGTGTGTGTGTGTAGTCACATTTTGGTGTGTGTATGTAACATAATGTTTTATGTTAACAAAAGCGTTTTTGTATAGCACCTAGAGCAGATTTCTGGATAGTGTGCTATATAAGTATCCATTATTATTATTATCCTTCCAAAATGAAACTTTGGACTGAACTGATTTTGGATACAGACGTCAATAAAAAAAATCAATAGACTTGACACCCAGACAGGCTATTTTTAGACTGACACTAATTAACAGACACCTGGCAGCTGGCATGAACATGATGAAGGTCACATTGCACAGCTCTGATACTTGATTTTTTTACATGCTGTTTTGAATTTTACAATACTCGCAAAGCTTGCGTCCGAACTTTTAGATATTTTGTAGACTTGTTGATGATACCCTAAGGTTACTGTGTGAACATTTTCAGTGAATTCGGGTTCTCTGTCACTGCGAAATTACTTGTCAAAAAGCGGTTGACTTTTTGGGGGACACCCGATATATCATGTACAGGTGGTGTTTATGCCTATTAAGTGACGAGACGTCCGTGTCGTTTCAGATGGCTGTGAAGATGGAGTGTGTGGCAGGAGGAGCTATCAGCTTACCCTTCCCTTTCCGAGCTCCAGGACTGGTCAAACTGACTGTCCTCAACTGTCGCCTGTTGGACAAATGGGCCGACTTTGCCACGCCTGCTCAACAACTGGGTGACTGGTTGCGCGTGCAGGACATCCGTAACTGTACATGGGTTAATAACTTCGCAGAGTTCACCCGTGTACAGAATAACCTGGACAAAATGAATAGCCATTACGAGTGTGGGCAAGACAGCACATTGGTCTACAATATCTTACAGAACATCAGCCAAGAAACATCTGATTCCCATACGGCTAGCATCAATCACAACAATTTAGATCTTGCTGGGATGGTAGGATTAGCAGATGGACACAGCCCTGATCGCCTCAACACAACTGGGTTCAGTCGTCACAACGCTTCTGACGATGCAAAAAATCTGTTCACCCAAACTAAAGCTGATGATGATACCGGAGGAGCCATTGGCACCGCGGATGAGATGAATTCCACCACTGATGTCGCTGGAGACGTGCTCCAGACTCTCGTCGACCTGGACAATATCAAAGTCCAGTGTCAATTTGAACAGTTAGAGGTGAGAACCAGAATGAGAACCAGAACACTTTGTATGTCATACAGGTCATGCAGACGTATTTGACACAATTAAACAAATGAACGATTAGTAATATGCACAGAAAATTACTTGAAGTGTCATGTGACAATGTTAGTTGTCTTTCCTGATGTTTGTTGCATTAACCTCAGAACCACGAATCAAATCCATTTTTATTGTGCATGTGAGTGCATATCATATTGGCCAGGTTTGTGTATCCATTGAATCTCAGAGTCTTAATTTTTTTTCATTCGTTGAATTTTACATCCATCTGATACATTTAAAGTGTGCTGTTTTGATGATTTTAAAAGACGATAGTCCGTTCATGTTTGTGGAACTTGTCATACTATCTCCGTTCCCAAATAATTCTCAGATTTTACAAAACAGTACATGTTGCTTGAATAACGTTTTACCACGAAAATATTCGTGTATCTGCATTTTGTGTCTTGGACACATGATTTTAGTCCATTGACGCGAAAATGGAGAAAGGTTGGGTTTTTTTTTTTTTTTTTTTTTTTATACCATTATTGGCACTGGCTAGAATATGATACGTTTGTTTTTATCTCTGATTTACAGGTTCATGACGAAAGCTTCAGTCAAGACACCAACAGGAATCATTTCGAGTTCATGGTCAAAGACTCTAGCTATCCTGAGCTCAGGCTGCTTAATTTCACTGGAATCGGACTGACAGAGATACCTTTAGAATTACGGGAATCTCGGAGGAAGTTCCATGGATCTAAGCTTGGGGTCATCGATATTTCTCACAACTATATTCAGGAGCTGGGAGTGATCCCGATGTACCCATCTCAAGGTGTACCTACCACTCTGATTGTCAGACACAACAATATCACCCAAATCACCCTGAGTATGTTTCAAGACTTGGCCTTGATTCCAGACTTTACCGTGGACATCCATGGTAACCCCATAGCATGTAACTGTGAGATGAAGGACTTTCTGGTCCAGTTGCACAATGAGCAACTGTGGACGGTATCAGGGATGAAATATTACAAAGAGCACGTGTCTATGTTAAGGTGTGCCACTCCCGAACATCTCTCAGACCGGATGATTGGCTCCCTGAGCATTGACGACCTTCCCTGTCCCACGTCCCGAGCTGATCTAAGGCCGGCCATGACTGTGCTGGTGGTAATTGTGCTCACTTTGGTGGTCTTCCTGTCCCTGGCTGTCAAATACCGAAAAGAGGTGGGAGGTGAACTTAACATGCCGAAGCAGTTCGCATTTCTAAAGTGCAATACTCCCTCAAAAGATGCAGTTATTACAACCTTGAGTATGACGATCATTATGATAAGGATATGGCCATGATTACAATTATGCTGACGGTGATGATGATGATGATGATATTGATGATGATGGTGACTTCAATTCGTTCGTTCTTTTGCTTAACGTCTATCCACATTTGTGATTTTAGACGAAAACCCATTATCTCCCCCACCCCACCCATACCGTAAATCATCACTACTTTCCCTGTTCCTCTCTCCTCAATTAGCATTTTTTTTTTAAATTTAAAGAAAAAAAGGAATATAAACGAAATAAACTAAACTAACTAGTTATCCAGCAGAATCACAACAAAGAGCCAATTGGGCTCCAAATTAAACTCTGAACTATTTCAAATACATGTTGATTATCATATAAGACATTTCTAATGGAAGCAGATGGAACTGCAGATTTTGTAAAGGACATAGGTAAATATGGTTTTAACTGTTCAGATTTATAGATGATATGCAAGTGGGTGATTTCATTGCCGCAAATACAAGTCACATTTGAAGTATATTTTGTTTTCATGGCATCCAGTCGTAGTCTGTATATTAGACTGGTGAGCCTTCTGTTACTGTGATGTCGTTTTGTTTTAAAAGAAAACATGCGATCATTTTTTCGCGAGCTATTGTCAGTATTTTCTCTTTCAGGATCAGACTCCTGTTTTAGTTTATTGACATGGTTCCAGCAAGTTTTCTCCAGCAGAGAATAACCTTCTTGTAATGAATATGGAATATAATTTCTATGGCATTGTAAATGTTCATTGTGCCTTTTTTCGCTTAACGATCCACCCGCTCATTTCCCACAAAAATTCATCTTTGTACCACGGATGGTCAAAACTTGAATTTTTGACGAATTTCTGTTACGAGTTCTCCTCTTGTCTTCAAATTAAAAGATTTTAATGCTTTTAAGACATATTTAGAATCGACACAAAATAACACTTGAAATATGGTAATGGAAAGATCTAGTAAGTGATTTAATCCCATTAATATAGCCATAAGTTCTTCTGTGAATATTGAATTTTTTTTTTTTTACCGATATGATAGTACTTCTCTACTTTTAATGACGGAATAATAAATGCTGCCCCTGCCTGATTGTTATCAAGTACTGAACCAGCTGTATATACTTAAAGGTGATTTGGGTAATTCTCTTGAATGTGAGATTTAACAAAAGCAGGGAGAGCAGGGCCTTCAGCTTTCTTTAAATCCAGGTAATTAATGTCAAATGTTGCGTTGTTAATCTCCCATTTAGATATTGTCTTATATGACAACCGAGGGCCTGTTTGATTTGGGTTCACACCTGATGTTTTAAATATGCCAGAGGTATAAGTACCTATAGTCGTGAGGGAGTGAATAGACTGCTCTTTTAGGGAAATGAAGCTTTGATTTTAAACTGATCTCGGCAATATTTGAATTTTGAACTGTTGTACTTCTCAAGATATATTTAGCTAATGCAAGTTTCATCTGTTCTTCAAAGGATAATACTTTAATTTCTGTGTATGTTTTTATAGTTGAAGCATGAACTGGAACACCAATAGCAAGCTTATATGCTTTACTATCCACACTTTGTAATTTCTTTAACATGTGTTTTGGTGCAGAAAAGAATACCTCTTGAGCATAGGTTAGCTTTGAGCGTACTAACGATGTTGCTAGGTGGATAAGTACAGAGGTATCCTTACCCCAATGGTGCCTGCTAATGGGTGCCTGGGTAATGTGTCTGGGTTATAACCAGGATTAAACAGAACCATGCATGACTTTTTTGGCTGCAGAGTCAATCCATTTTCTGACATGTAGTTAGTCAGCTTGTTTAGTTATTCTTGATACAGCCTCTTTGCATAAATTATCGATCTGAGAGGGGTATTTTTTTCTAACATTTTTTTATGTTAGTGTCATCCATATGCATATATCAGTGACACAGTGACATAATGGTTATGGTGGAGTTGTGATGGTGGTTTTTCTGGTGATGACAGTGATTATGATGATATGCATAAAGATGATTTCAAGACTTTTTATTGGCTTCGAATAGGAGAATTTGGTATGTGCAAGCGGTATTAAAATGACATTCAATCATGAGCCGATCCACATATAATAACCACAAAAAAACAATGGCGGCTTTCGCCTGATCTCTCACCCCCCACACACTGATATGATGCACACATACCATCCACATGAAATGACTACAAGATACAATAGCAAGACCACCACATAGCCAGTGCACTAATTTCTGTTTACCTAATACTCACAGAAAGAAAGGCAATAATGAAATATCAATAATAAGCAGTAAAGAGTGGTAACTCTCTCCACGGACAAGGGACACAATTTCAAGTCAGTGCTGCTTGTACCAACCATTTGACATGTGCAAACAGCAGCAATGACAGACGAAATGTGCAAATACAAATTCGCTTTTTATTCAAGATTGGCAAAGCCTTTTAATCCCGAATATACTACACAGAATATACAGACAATACAGAAGAAGCACATGGTTGCGTCTTTGGGTATTTGACTAGGGGAGTACGGATTAATAAACACTAAAGTGTGGTAACTCTCTCCATGGACAGGGGGCACTATTTCAAGGCGCTGCTGCTTATGCTGCCAATTCAGCTAGCACACAGGTAAATAAAGGGTATATACCCAGACATATCCTCCAAAAGGAAGCTCTGGGCATGTACTTGTACCAACCATTTGACATGTGCACACAGCAGCAATCACAGGATTAATCCTTTACTCTCCTAGCCTCATTATTCTTTAATATTTATAATAAGAATATCAATACTGAAACGTATACATCATCACACCACAAATTACAACATATGATCACGACATAAAAGTAAAAGAAATGAACGAATGCAATGAAACAAACAAGGAGTTCTCTTAAAGCATTTCACGTGTAATCATTTCTTGCATCTCATTCTTTTCAGGTGATAAAGACAGCAACATCAGTGATGATGACATGATGATAGTGATGCATGGCAATGATTTTAAACCTCTCAGAGGATCACCGCCTTGATATAGTTGGCAGGGCATATGTACCTAAGTGACCCCAAACTCTCTCCTGGTAGGAGCCTGTGCTCCTGATAGGGCGACCAAAACCAGACAGGTCAAAAGGTAGAGGACGGACAGTGATCAACCAGCCGCTCGGCTTAAAGAGCTCAGGCACAGGCTTGACACCTCTGCCACGTAGACACATTTGTCCTGGGGACGGCAGCTGAGACAGTACACGATAGGGACTGTGGAGATCACTAATGGCGACCTCATGTACTGCAAGGCACAACGAGGATTAAGGATACCAGTAAATTTTGAGAAAAAAAAAGCTGATGATGAAGACTGCTGAACGGTACCGATGGCGAAGAAATTGAAGTAAATGATTTTTGTTGGTAGCGATCTTGACGCTAATTGTACATGGTGTTGTTGTCCACATCTTTTCTTTTCTTCAGGTGCGCATCTTAATGTACACGCGTGTGCACTTACTGCTGCCCTGCGGACTTCCTATACAGCCCTCAGCCTCCAGTCCGGAGAAGACCTACGACGCCTTTGTGGCTTACGCTCACCAGGACAGTGAGTGGGTTCTGGGCTCGCTTCTCAAACGGCTGGAACATCCTAGTGGGAACCCCAAGGGCAGACGACCCTGCAAGCTGTGCATCCATCAGCGAGACTTTGTTGTGGGCAAACCCATCATTGACAACATCGTCGACTCCATCGCTGCCAGCAGACACACGATCGTCGTTCTGACCAACAGCTTTGTTAAGTGAGTTAATTTTGAGTGTCTTTTCTGTCTCTCTTTCTGATGAATACTAGTGTACCGCTATTGAACGCAGTGGTAATGGCACGTAGCGCTAATAGACGCAGTGATAATGGTACGTGGCACCATGGTCACGCAGCGCCGTTGACACATAGCTTTATCGATGCGCATGTGATGCTTGTCTGTCAAGTGTGACTGAAGAAAGTGTGTCACTGACGCTCACAAACCAAAAAATAGATTCATCGAGATAGTTTACATCCCCATGCAACAGCGTTCTTTATCGATTTTGAAAGCACAGTCTGGACTTGTATTTCTAACAAATAATGTAATTATTTACGTAAAAATAGTTTTCAGCATCAACAAGTCGCATACTCACTCACTCTCTCGGTTTTTATATTGGATATAAAAGAAACAAATGACAGTGGATCTACGAGGGACGCTCGATAATTATCTGAATGTAATCATTAGGTCATGACTGCATTTAAAATGACTATTCCCGTTTCTCGATGTTTCCCCCCACGCATTTTCCCAATATTTGATACCACATGCGTATGACACCCGACTTCATTGATTTATTTATACCCAAAATAACGCCCACGAAGACAGCTTGAGAGCATCTTCAGCACTCTGGAACTACCTTCCTCGCAGCTGTCGCTTGACCAGTGGGAGCAGGAACCAGTCACAAGGGGGAAAATCGAGGGAATGTGGGGGATATGTGACATCTGAACACTATATTCCGCCAGAAAGTCAATGGCTGCTTCTGCGGTATGTGCACTGGCATTGTCATGATGCAATGGGAAGGTGAACCGGTGTGGCAGGCCACACTCTCACCATGTAATCTGGGCTAGCCCAGAACATACCCTGAATTCTTAGGCTACTTTATACCCGGGATATAGTTTGGCCTGGGCCGGTTTATATGCTCTGGGCCCCTCGTTAATACATTGATATTTAAAGGATGTAGATATTGTCAAGAATTACACCCTTCGAACGTAGGCTTGGTGAACTGCTATGGATTTTTTTCGCATAGGTTATTGTTATGGGTTATTATTCAAAATGGGAAATGTTGAAAGCAATCAGTTTACTTGTTGCTTGGATATAACTGACTACTGTCTTATTATAATCGGAAAATCGCGTATTGAAAATTTTCGTTATAGAACACCTGTTGTAATTTATACTGTTTGAGCGTGAGACCCGAAGGTGCTCTGACTGCTTTTGATGCATGTAGCTGTCATACGTTAGGAATAGGAGGACGTAGAGGCATACCGTGTGAGTTACGGTCAGGTTTATATGGCTGTGACTAAGGACGAGTTCCATTTTGTGATGGAATGCCCCAAGTATAATGACTTCCAAAACAAATATGTGCCAAAAAATATGTGTCTCCAAAGTCGGTTTCCAGTTGTTGCTTTTCTGGTGTTTCCCCCCCTCCCCCCCCCCCATTCCCTTCTCCTCGACCCCCGCACGCGCGCGCGCGCGCGCGCGCGCGTGTGTGTGTGTGTGTTAATAATAGAATTTGTTCAAAGGAAGCATACAAGCCTTGTTGATACTAAGTAAGTTTATTAAATTTTCAAACTTTGCTTATTTGAATACTAATATTAATATTTAGTTATAGTGTTCAGTATTGCTCAGTGTTTTAATGGCTTATTTTAGGCTTGGAATTATCATTTGATAGCAGTCCCCCATGCTTCAAATAGTGTAGGGGAAAAATGAACTTGAATATTTTAAGGTATTGTAAAAATGTAAGGAAAGAAAAAGAAAGAAAGAAAACAAGGAAAAAAAACACAGAAAAGGTACGAGGAAAGATGTCTACACTAAAAAGTAAAAGAGCAGGAAAAGAAAGAAAAAAGAAAACAAGCACATTAATTATTGCACGAGCGCGCGCAAACACACACACACACACACACGCTCTCTCTCTCTCTCCATGAAATAATGATTTGATGCTTTTATTTTGCACACAACATTAGACAAAGTCAAGTTGTTCTCTAGACTAAACAAAAACTAAATGTTCAGAACATAGAATGCTCTAATTCTCAAATCAGTATAGCATTATTATCCTAATTTCCGATTTTTTTTTTATCGATAGCCCCTGAACTAATACTGATTTCAAGCAAAGAAACAGTGAGTGAATTCGTAACTCTTACTTGTAACAAGTGTGTGTGTGTGTGTGTGTGTGTGTGTGTGTGTGTGTGTGTGTGAGTGTGAAGGGGGAGAGGGGAGGATTGTGCAATCGCGCGCGCGCGCGCGCGTGTGTATGTGTGTATGTGTGTGTGTGTGTGGTGGTGGTGGTGGTGGTGGTGGTGGTTTTACTTGTTAGTTGAGTTCATTGCACTCTGAAATTGTCAGACGGTTTGTGTGTGTGTGTGTGTGTGTGTGTGGTTTAAAAAAAAGAAGTTTTTGTACATGTTCGCCAACAAGATTTCGGTTCATACACCGTGTCACACACTCCAGAAATCTGGGCAAGCCCAAAAGTCAGGAGACGTGGACTTTTAGGGTCGACACCGCGCAACACACTCCCAAGAAGGACGCAGAAATCCGTGTACGATTCACTGCACAAGCGGCAACGTTCATTTAACTCATCTGTCACTCGTTGACGGACTGAAAAATCCCTGCTCCAGGCTGAGAGTCGAATGCCAACTACAATCTCTCCCTCGACGTCCAGCTCACCCACAGAGCACCCAACCAGATGAGTCCGGGAGGTCGCGGCAAGCAGGGCAGGCTGCGGTCGAAGGTCGACGCCGAGGGACGATCTGGATCCCCAGGGTGCGACCCCAGGGTTTCGTGTCAGCGCTCGGCTCCTCAGGTGGAAGACCCCGAGGGGCGACCTCGGAGCTGGGACAGCAGAGCAGTCGATTTGCCGCTACTTGACAAGCAAGCTGGGGACGGGGATAACCCCCTGTCAGTACCAGTCCATAACCGCATAACCCTATGCGCGTTGGGCGACCTAAGAAGCCACAGGTTGTGCTCTCATTCATCCAACAAGCACTCTAAGGCAAAATAATGAACAACCACTGTCATACACCAATCGCACGACAACATGCATGTCTGGAAGTGAGGGGTCCGGAACCTGCCAGGGTACCGGCCGTCGCCCTACTTATACGGTGGCACAGGTCAACCCAAGACTCGAACCCCAAACCTTGTGCCGCGCATCCTGAAGCACGCTCCCACAGCGCTACGCTGCCAGAATCGAAGGCCCAATCAAGGTAACCTCCCTTGCACAAGCAGACATGTTGGAACAGAACATTCAAAAAGGAAAAATTATGATAGCGTCAGCACATGGCTGCCAAAGCCATTCGGATCACAAGCAGAGCAATTAAAGTGAACGAATCAATACACAAACTCTTCCAGTGCTCGGTCCATACAGGGAGAGAACTGAGTAACCTATTATTGCCACAATAGCTTACACGGAATACACTATCTTCTGACACGCTGCTAACAGCGGCCACTTACGCAGGTTTAAGGACCTATCGAAACACAGTATTTCCCCCAACGCCTCCCTCACATTCCCGATACTAACATCAGCTTGTAAGCTTTACATATCCAACGTACACTCTGTCGAACAAATTACGGAGATTATACTATTCCCTCACACTTCCTCACAAGTGTATTAATATAAACTCAAACCCGTAATACACGGAATGATAATTATAACACTGGACCGTTACACGACAGTCTGTAACATCAGGTAATCGTAACAGTTTCATAAAGTGACCCCAGCCACTGTCCAACCCACAGACCTCCCAAAAATGGAAAAGACAACTAAAGACACTCGGAACAGTTACCGCCTGATACAAGGTTACCTCACGACAGCTTGTGATGGCCGAAGGTGGTGACTTGGGTGGGACCTTCAGCCGGGCACTGCAGCCTCTGTTCACCGGCTTGCTAAAAATCAGGCAGAGGTTCTGGCTGGCCAAGAATTCCTCTCCATCAGCCTTCCGGGCCTCTGCCACAAGGTCCGCCCTCTCTGACGTCTCAGAGTCAAGTCACGCCTAATCACAGTCAGCTGCAGCCAGGTAAACGGCAGGTGAGCGCGAGTTCTGCACTTGGCACGCTAACCGGCCAAAACACACATTGCACGCACTGCACTGCAGTTGCAGTCATGCCAATGTGACAAGAGCCCTCTCGCTCCTACAGAGCGGTGTGTGCACGTGCTGCACAACTCTTACACAGGTAAAACGAGTGTGCATACACACGCTTTTACCAAACCAAGAACATGTCAGAAAACATGATCTAGAGAAACTGGGATTCGAACTCCCAACCATCGGAACTAACACCACTTTCACCGGCCACTGAGCCATACCAAATCGCTCGCACTTCCGCCTATACTTCCGCAGCAACGAAAGGTTGGGCTGATCCGTGACACACCGTATCATATCAATGCAATCATGGTAAAGCTCCTTCAGCGTTGGAAGGCACAACATAAAATTCCAATATTATTGTTAGTAGTAGTAGTACTTTGATGATGATGATAAACATAAATGTGGCACAGACCGGTTAGTTGAGCGAAGCGTACACATGGGGTATATTCCGGCCAGGAGGGGTATGATGTGGCCTTGGCTGGTTTAAAAAGTATCCGAGGCTACTTTATGCCCTGGGTATAAACTAGCCATGGGTAGAGTTCGGCCTGTTACACTGGATTCCCGTACGTGGACGTTGTGTGCACCATGCCTCACATACTAGGTACGTGGTTGACATTCCAGTCTCAGATCATTGTCTTTCCGTCCCGAAGTGGTGGCTACATGACCAGATTTTGAAAAAAAGAAATACACCACCATTTTTTGTCTGCACTTTTTGATCTTTGATAATTTCGCAAGTGGATACTCACCTGGAAAGACCCAGACTGCTGACTGTTGTTTTGTTTCGGGATCACACTGTAGAACCCACGTCTCGTCTCTGGTTGCAATGCCCCAAACGCCACTGAATCTTTTCCCGTCAAAATTCTGGAGCGTGTGTGTGCTCCAATGAACCCTTACCGTCTTTTCTTTATCAGTCAAGTTATGAGGGACCCAACAAGCACAAAGATTCTCAACGCCAAGGTGATAAAGCAAATGATATTGATACTTCCAGGTGAAACGTTCAGTTCACGGAGACTGCTTGCTAAAGCAAAGTGACAAACTTAAGAAATATGAACTATTTTTCCTGGTAGTAGTCATGATATATCGTAGCATGAAAATCAGGCTTTCCTGCAGGTGGGTCGTTTAATCACCTACATTAAGCCTCTCCCAGCAGAACAGGTTTTCAGGAGTGGAATTATATTTGACTTCATAGTTTTGATAACATTCAATCTGTTGTATGACATAAATTACGACTCATTTTTCTCTGTTCAGCTAGCGACATAATGAACCCTATCGTAATATGTATGAAAATGATCAATGTTATTTTGGAGACTAACGTGCTCCCCCTGCCTCTCCTCCTCCATCCATCCTCTGCCCCAACACCTCTTTAGTGCACTGATTTCGTTCACACTTGCCAAGTATATAAGAAGGGAACAGTCATGGAAAGTGTTACATTTGACAAAACTTGTTGGAAATAGACACATTGAGAGCTGTCTAGAGCGCGTGTGTGCATGTGTGTCAGACATAGAGAGAGGAGAATGTTGACAATGTGTATCAGAGTGTAACGCCACACATGATGAGTGAAGATCCCACATGGCAGAAGCGGATGGGCGATGGAGGAACTGGACCACGCTTACCGTCAGTCCATTGAAGAGCGGAGGCGCCATCTGGTGGTGGTGGTGTTGGAGGAAGTGGCAAAAAGGGACATGGGGGCGGTGTTACGCCGTTGTTGTAAGACCTTCACCTACCTCCACGTAGCCGACGCCTTCTTCTGGGACAGGTGATATGTCTGGTGTGTGTTGGAGGGGGGAGAGAAATTTAGAGAAGGCCTAGGGACATGCCCTCGACCGCTCGTGTGTATATGTAAATGAATATTATAGAAGATAAGAAATGTAATACATGGTTAAATTTTAACACTATGAGTAGTGGACGGTTTCGATTGCGAGCTCAGATTTAAAACTCATTTCCAAGCACCGAGCTGAGTGACAACAGAGGAAAGCACTTCACAGTGCACAGACAGAATTTTATCAGTACGAGTGCTGGTGTTTCCCCCCCTCGCCCCCCCCCCCATCCCCCCCCCCCCCCCCCCCCCCCCCCCCCGCACGTGCAGATGTACGAGGGTCATTCAATAAATAAGGTGAATTTTTCGGTATAAGGACTTCTAATACAGATAGAAGCTTACTTAAAAAAAAATTTTTTTTTGTTTTACTTCTTTTTTACATGGATTTAATTTGTTTTGCAGATTAAAAAAAAAACTTTGAGAGTTTTGGCGATTAACAAAGATGGCCGACCAAGAAGCATGCTCCAGGATTGAACAGCGGTCAGTTATCAAGTTTTTGGTTGCTGAAGGGTGCAAACCAGTTGAAATTCATAGGAGAATGTCAGCTGTGTATGGTGCCACATGTTTCAGCCGAAAAAATGTCTACAAGTGGGCTAAATTGTTTAAAGAAGGACGGAGCAGTGTTGAGGATGAAGACAGGCCTGGAAGGCCTACAGAAGTGAGGTCTCCTGAGGTGATCGAATCAGTCAATGACCTCATTCAGTCTGACAGAAGGGTGACAGTGGATGACATTGCAAGGACTTTGAGCTTATCTGTTGGGACAGCACACAAAATTGTCCATGATGACCTTGGCTGCTCGAAGGTCAGCTGCCGGTGGGTGCCAAAGATGCTTACTCTAGAGCACAAACAGAGGAGGGTCGAGTTGTCCCAGCAGTGTCTCTGCCGCTATGAGAAGGATGGTGATGAGTTTCTGAAGAAGGTGGTCACATGTGACGAGACATGGGTTTGGCACTATGAGCCTGAGTCCAAACGGCAGTCCATGGAGTGGAAGCACGTAGGCTCTCCAGTGAAGAAGAAGTTCAAGTCCCAGCGGTCCACGAGGAAGGTGATGCTCACCGTTTTTTGGGATATGCAAGGCCCAATCACCATTTCATTCCTTGAGAAAGGAAGCACTGTGAACAGTGCCAACTACTGTGAACTGCTGAGGCAGGTCAAGAAAGACATAAAGAACAAACGCAGGGGTCATCAGTCAGACGGAGTCATCTTGCATCATGACAACGCAAGGCCTCACACAGCAGCCCGAACGATGCAGACCATCAACGAGCTGGGCTGGGAACTGCTCCCTCATCCCCCTTACAGCCCAGACCTTGCCCCTTCAGACTTTCACCTGTTTGGTCCCTTGAAAGCGTTCACGAGAGGCACGAAGTTTGAAAGTGACGATGAAGTCAAAAGTGTTGTGAGCGACTGGCTGAGACATCAGTCCAAAGATTTTTACGCTGAGGGAATACGGAAGCTTGTGCACAGATGGGAAAAGTGTGTGACAGTGCTGGGAGACTACGTTGAAAAAAAAAGTAAGCTTCTATCTGTATTAGAAGTCCTTATACCGAAAAATTCACCTTATTTATTGAATGACCCTCGTATGTCCAGGCAGTCAGGACACAATTAAATCGTGACAGGATAGAATTAGGGATGTCTTCCACCAGCAGAGAACTGTTTTCTATCACCATTTCTGACAAAATTACACAAATCCGTAAAGCTGAACCCTCGTTTATGTGGCCTCCCTTTTTAGCTGTGTATGACGACCCCATGTTTTCTCATTTACTTCCTGTCTTTGACATAAATGTCCACGAGCTGATAATGCAGTAGCCACCCAAGTATCGTACAATAGGCCTAATCCCAATCTCTCTCATAAAGCAACATCTTGCAAATCTTGTACAGTTTGTGAATGCTTTTCTTTCCACAGGTGCAGTCCCCAAGCAGTTTAAACAAGCAATCACTTCTCACTTGAAGAACTCCGGTCTTGTTTGCAATGTCTTACAAAATTACAGAGCAGTGTCAAATCTGCCAGTCTCATCAAACATTTTTCAAGTCGATCCAGAAACACCTGTCAGAAAGAGATCCACTTGAAATGTATCAGTCTGCCTGCCTGTCTGTCGGGAAGGTCATAGCACTGAAACCATTATGCTTATGTTTGCACAAACAGACGAGAGACATGTCTCTTTGGTTGCATTATTGGACCCCAACGTAGCGTTTGATATGTATACCCATAAGTTGAAAGTGACTTTTCGAATCCACCGTATCACACCGTCCTTGTATGATTTTCTTCTTACATCAGTGGTCGTTGTTTAGTTTTTGTAGATGATGTTTCCTGTGCCTTTAGTCCGATTGTCTTCGGGGTAGCCCAAGGTTCTGTTCTTGGCCCAGTTTGTTTATTTTGTTCTTCTAACCTCTATCCGATGTGATCACTGCTCGTGACTGTGACTTTCACAAACATGCTAAATACACATATTTTTCTAAAAAGAATAATGTTCACCGGTGAACAGTTTTCGCAGTGTCCAGTCTAGCGTTCGGATATGCTTCTGTGAATGGACAGTTACAAACTTCTGTTGAATATCAATATAACTAAACATATCTCTTGGATCTCCTGCTCGTCTCAAGACTGACTTACCACTTGTCCTGTAGACGTTGGCGATGGGCCTATCTCTCTCAGTATCTCCGTTAAATACCTGAGAGTGAAGAAAGACCAAACGTACATTATCAGCTTAGCAGTATTTGCCTCTGCCTGTTTTCTTGAATGAAGCAAAATTGCATCGATCAGATCGTACTTCTTTGAAAGCACATGCACAAGACTGACACTGCTTTGAAACTTCCCTTCTAGACCAATGCAACTCTTCAGAGAGGGTTGAGAATGGCGCAGCGCGACACGTTCTAAAGACACAAAAGAGATCACGTCACCCCCATGGTGAAGGCGGCAATGTTACATAGCGGCATTTTCACTTTAACTCTTTCCAAAGTGAATATCAATGGATTTGTGTCTAATTTTGAACTGAAACAATTAGAAGATATCACACTTTTTAGAAAACAACAACAACAACAAACTAATTTTGTTTTGGCATGTTTGGCCTTGGTGGTTTTATGGGGGTGGGGGGTGGGGTAGAGGGGGTGATATGCCTTTACACTTTTTGACAAGTTTACATAACTGTTAATCAGAGTTAATTTTTGATCAATATGCTTTTAATTTCCACTTCCTTGGTGAGTTCTACGGAAAACTTCCAATCTTACAGCATCGCTGATATATCACGCACCAAATATTTTTTTAAATTAGGCCACATTTGCTTGACTCTTCCCAATATCTCAAAATGAGTGACTGATAGGAAGATCAGATTAAACACACCAAAGGTATTTATACCATAATTATATCTGCAAAATTTGATGGTGGTTGGTTTATGTCGCGATCTTCAGCTAAGTTAGCAGACAGTATTCATTTTACTTCATTATGTGAGTACATTATGAAAAAAAATCACTACAAACTTTATTTCTTCTCAGTCCTAGTATAGAAATCCCTATGCTTGCTCTTGGAACTCATCCAGTACAAGTCTTCTTCTCCTCTTTGCTTTTCATGCCTCAAGTAATGCTTCAGGAGCCCGATTCTAAGTGCACAATATGCGGAAAGCATCATTCTTACACGCTGCTTACACCAGTTTTGTCATTGGAATGTGCGTCTGTTACATGCCCTGTAATTGCAATGAAGTGATATTCACTAGCAAACCCTTGCCACTTCGCTTCTGCAGAATGGCAGACCCCCGATACAAGCTTATAGATCCAATTTCTGAATCAGAACTGCTGTCATTCATCACACCATAGAGATCTTTCAATTTAATCTCAGGTCGAGTGGGCGTGGCCTTTCGTTGTACACCGTGTGTATCGTCGAACTGAGCTGTGTTCTAAAACTCACATGACCACTACTCGTAGAACCTAGTAAGCTTTACCTCGTATGCAACAACATTTCCACAGGTGGATATCCTGACCACATATTTTGCACATGCAAATTGTCGATACTCATTCAGGGATAATTCTGCTACTTATCTGAATGGAATGGAACACCAATGAGCAAGCCGATGCACGTCTATGTGTTGCTTTTTTTTTCCAGAAAATATTTAGGTGCACTGAAAAATACCTCTTGGGCATACGATGATTTTGAAACGAATAAGCTATGCCCATAAATGTTTTGAAATCATAGTATCTTGCCCCCAGCTCTACTTAATAATGATTTTTTTAATTGCAAATTTAGACGTCTTCTGGCTTTAATGATTATGTACTCAACATGTTCATTCCAGGTAAGTTTGAAGTAACGATCACTCTGAGAAATTTGACTGTTTGCAAGTATTTGACGAATTCGTTTTCTAAATTGAATGTTTGTAATACATCCGCGGTGGGTTGTATGAACGAACTTAGCAGTTAAGAATGTTCCTAACTCCACGGTAAATTCCATATACTTCATTTCATATTTCATTGTATACATTTATTTCATTTACTAAAATATTATGGTTGTTGTTAGTTTTGTGATGGTGTATAGTTTTTTTTAGAATTGTTATTCTTATAGTCTTTAGCTTGTTGTGTTTTCAGATTACTGTTTTCAATTCAAGTGGCGGACAATATCAGCAAATCCAAGAAGAGGCCCTCCTTGGCCACTGAGGCCGGTGAATATGACACCCCCGTTGCCGGAACCATCAACAAGGGCTACAACTCTGATAAAGAGGAAGGGGTGGAGGGACCGACGGACTCTTCTTTGAACGAAGACTTGAAAAGAATGATATTTTTGGAAACTATGCGCACCGTGTCGGTGGAAAGCACGTGCACCACAGTCAGCGAGACAATGGTGCCTGTGACCCCCAGTCAGGTGCTGGCTGACAGGCCCTTATTTGAAACACCGGCTTGAGGTGGGTGCACCTGAAATCAGTGGCTGGACCGTTTCATAATATTGCTGTCTGACAGGTTTCGATAAATCGTCTATTCTTCTTCCCCTCTTTTGTCTTCTTTCTTCTTCTTCTGATCTTTTTTTTAAATATTCATATTTTATTCATATTTGTTTTGTTTTGTTGTTGTTGTTTTTTGTTTTTTTTACTTGATCACATATTTTTAGGACACTGAAAAGTCATGATGACCTTACTCAGGAGGCAAAATAAGTCTGACAGTGTCTGACAGGTTGAAACCATACATTCATTATTCTGAAATCACACAGCTTGCTTTTTCTCTTTCCACTCGAGAGTGCATAGGTGGTGCACATTTACATGTCAATACATGATTCATGTTGTTCGTGCAATGCCTGTTCTTTTTTCAGTCGATTTTTCGGTCATGAGTAGCCGACTTTATGGTCAGTTATTTTATGGCATGTTTTATAGATTTAATTTAATTTTATGTTGATTCTACAACATAAAGACTTTTACGTTGAAGGGAGACGGATATTTCCAATATTGTGAGGTTTACTCACTATTGCTCCATTTCTTTCTTCTTTTACATATTCGTGTGGGGTAGGTGGGTGTTGCATTTTAAAAAAAATACATTTTTTGCTGAATAATACATAAGCACCTCTTTCTGGTGTTACATAGTTCGGTCCATTCAAGCCTGTCTCTTCTTCAAAATAACAGTGAATACTGGCCACTGTTGACGTCGTTCACTTTCTGGGGAATTCAGCAAAAGGCGCGCAGATACTGTCAGCGTTGCCGAATCAATCAGTTGTCTGATGGGTTTCCCTTGTACAGTTCCTTCTGTCTTGACTTGATGGAAGAAATATGCAGAATGCTGCAGCCCGTTAGAGGAAGTCGTACAGAAACGTTCTGAAGATTGGAATGTTGATCTTTTTCGCACATTATGAAGTGCTGAGTGGCACACATATTGACAATGTGAATCGTACATCTCTGGAACGAACCCAGCAGAGGTTTCTTCATGAACCCAGCAGAGGTTTCTTCATGAACCCAGCACAGGTTTCTTCATGAACTCAGCACAGGTTTCTTCATGAACCCAGCACAGGTTTCTTCATGAACTCAGCACAGGTTTCTTCATGAACCCAGCACAGGTTTCTTCATGAACCCAGCACAGGTTTCTTCATGAACCCAGCACAGGTTTCTTCATGCCATAGGCCAGGCTTGGACAGAAACACTGCTGACCCTGTCGTTTTATATCCAACTGGCTGTTTCCGTATGCCTCGATAGTAATGTTCATTGTCATCTGTCAGTCTGTGACTATATTGTCTGACTGCATCCCTGGCTTTTCATCATTCCGTTGTATTACCCTGAATGATATCCAACCATATTCCACTCTTGTTCACCATTTCATCGTGTAAATCAAACAAATAACTACATGCCACTGTTTATGATTTTATTGTGTTACCAATAAATAACGCTGTGTTGCTTCATGAATCTGTGCGTGTACTGCTTTATCTTATGTACGTTGTTATATATCGGGTAAATGTATGGAACTATGGAATTATGAAATATTTGGTAATGAGTTCATTGATGCTTCCTCTTTATGTTCAGATTTGCTTTGTCGTTTACTTGAAAGACAACGCAACAGTTTGTTTTGTTCAGATAGTCCTATGATCATAATTCACGTCTTCATTTGATAATGGATTACCCTCGAAGCCACATTTTGTCTTGTTCAGATAGTCCTATAATCATCATTCACGTCTTCATTTGATAATGGATTATCCTCGAAAACCCTCTTCCCAATTTTGATATGACTTCATCGATCAAATGTACTGATTAACTGCATTGCAAGGAGGAGGAGTTTTGTTTAATGTCCCGTCACACATATCGGTGACTGAAGACATTTTGTTCAAGTATGAATGCATACATTTGAGTATTATCGTTTAGTAGAGGAGGGGTGTGTGGTTGAATGGTGAGTTGGGGGAAACCAGGCATATGAGGGAAGGGGGTGGGTGAAATTTAATATATATATTTTTTAAAAATCTAAGTACAGTTACAGAAAAATACTTAAAGGGCTTCGTAAAAGAGAAGTCGTTAAACTAAACAAGCGAAACAACTGATAATGAATGCAAAAAGTAAAAAACATCAACGTTCTCAGTCACTTGTGAAGACACACACTTTCGTGCAGATAAGGCTTCATCAAACCACAGTCAAAAATTATACGCTTATTCGTCAGGTTATTAAAGCATATGCACTTGCCATTAGAACAATATTTAGTCCGTAATGAATTGGATAATAGTCTGAAAATTAGACTGAGAATTGTACTATGTGTAAAATATTTTGCTCCCCTTTTTGCTGTTCTCTCTGCTTGTTCGTTATAAAGGAATGGGATGGTATCCAATAATAATCAACATCAGCACCTTTCATAAATAGGGACTGCAATAGATACCTAACTTCAAACAATAAATCTTCTCTCGGATTCTTCTCAAAAAGGAGCAAACTTTTGAAAATAGATTGCGAATTAACATCGATTGACTGATTGATATGGTATATAGCGCCTATCCTCGGTCAGAGACCAAGCCTTGAGCACTTTGGAAACACAGGGTCATTTACACAACAGGATGCCTACCTGGGTAGAGCCGACTGACGGCTGCCATTGGGCGCTCATCATTCGTTTCCTGTATCATTCAGTCAGATTTTAGGCACACACACATACACACTCAGACAAACATGTAACATTTAACATTTAACGTGTATGAGTGTTTTGTTTATTTACCCCGTCACGTAGGCAGCCATACTCCGTTTTCGGGGATGTGCATGCTGGGTATGTTCTTGTTTCCATAACCCACCGAACGCTGATATGGATTACAGGATCTTTAACGTGCGTATTTGATCATTTGCGTGCGTATACATACGAGGGTGTGTGTGTGTGTGGGGGGGGGGGGGGGTCAGGCACTGGCAGGTCTGCACATATGTTAACCTGGGAGATCGGAAAAATCTCCACCCTTTACCCACCAGGCACCACCGAGATTCGAACCCGGGACCCTCACATTGAACGTCCAACGCTTTAACCATTCGGCTATTGCGCCCGTGGGATATTACTTCTCATCACTGGCATTTGAACAAGGTGATTTATGGATGGCCACCAATTCAGCTGTAAAAATTGAATATCCCTTACCTAAATGATATGATTTTTCTGTTTTTAGGCTAGGAATCACAAAAGCAGATCCCGTACTGCAATCATCCAGAACTGAGCCATCAGTGTAAACTTTTAAATGATTATCAAAAATTTCTTCCAATTTAATTCTGACGGATGCTGCTATTATTTTGTTGTGTCAGAAGCACATATGTTGAGGTTTACTTTTAACTCCCAGGGAGGGACAGGTGGCACCAGAGCAAGAGGTGCCACATCATGTAAATCAACGTCTGAAGAATATAAAATATCTGACACATACGTGTGAATGGCTTGTAGATTTAAATCATTTTGTGCTTTCCCCCCTTTTTTGTGGAAAATCAATATTAGGCTTAGTATTTAATTCCTCAAAATCTACTGCTGTACATCTTGCTATGTATTTAGTAGAACTTACTTTTCTGATTTCATCCAGTGGTAAAATACCCGCAAGCTTATAGGATTCTGAGGTCTTTGTATGCACAGGTACCCCCCAATAGCCAGTTTCACAGCTTTACGGTCAATGATTCGGAGCTTCTTTAGAAATGTCGGCGGAGCGGAAAGGAAGATTCTTGAACGTAGGTTAATCTTGATCTTACGAGAGAGGTCGCTGAATGTAACAATATGTTGGAGTCTTGTCCCCAAGGAGAGTGAGGAGGGGAGGGGGTAGTGAGACGGGTCAGATGATCAGTTGTTGATAGTAATGTACCATTCTGATATTTACAAATTTCTCCATGACTTTCCCAACGTGGGAGGTAACCAAAACTAGTTTATAGCTCGAAGCTTCTCGACGTTTACCCTGTTATAATACATGAGTTAAAATCGAAGTTTTCCATACCTCAGGGATCTGTCGTCATTCCCAGCACTTTTGGAATAGTGTATGTAATATCATTATCCAGTTTTCTGGTAAATGGTTTAACATGGTGTAAGGTACTCCACCCTTAGCGACACATTTTTGTTGCTCAACAAATGAATAGCATTCTTTACCTTCTGTAAAGTTACTGCTGAGTTGATTGTATTATCATTGTGTAGGGTGGGATCTCTATATATGTCATTGATTTCTTCTTCCTCTCTTAATTTGTAATGGCTTTTGGTTATCCGCACTACCCTGTTTTAGAATACATACAAACAAATTCCTCTGCCTTCTCTTGCGGGGACAGAAACTCTCTATCCTTCGTTTTAATAGGATAGACTTGCAGTTGCAGTACAATGCCTGATTTCATTTCTTCCACTTTGGCCCACACTTTTTTCATATCCTTATGGTCAGATTCTGTGTGACCAGCCTTTTTTCTTGGGCTATGGTTCTATTCGCCCTGATTTTTGTGAAACACATTTCTGTATGAGCGGCTTCTTTTACATCTGTATCGGGTACCTTTCTAAGTCTTAACCATGTTCGGTGTGCTAATTTCTTTTCATTTACAGCCTCTGCACATGTATTATTCCACCAAACATTTCCAGAAAAAGTTTCACTCCTCTTTGAAACATTTTAGGAACAGCTATTTCAGCAGCTCCAATAATTGATTTTTGGAAGTTATTATAAAAATACATTTAAATCTTTACAAAATATAAAAATGTTCGTAAGCTATTAATAAACAGTGAGGCCAGGAGATCAAATAATTAACAAATAGTAAAGAGTGGTAACTCTCTCCACACACAAGGTACATAACTTCAAGCCAGTGCTGCTTACGCTACCAATTCAGCTAGCACACAGGTAAATGAAAGGAACATTGGAACAAACCCAGACACTTCCCCAAAAAAGGAAGCGCCGGGCTTGCTCTTATACCGATCATTTGACATGTGTACACAGCAGCAATGACAGAAGAATTGTGCAAACACAAATTAGCTTTTATTCAAGACTGGCATAGCCATTTAAATCTTTACAAAATATAAAAATGTTTGTAAGATAGTTTTGAAATGTTTCCCAGTTTCCGTGTTTATAACTAAATTTGGAGATTTCATCTTCTCCACTGTATGTAGATACAGTACATTCCTTTAAAGACAGTGTGATTGTCACATGATTACTGCCAAGTGAATCTTTGCCAGTACCCCACTGTACTGATAAAGCTAGAAATGGTGATATGAAGGTTAGGTCAAGTGCCGATGTTCTGGATGAGCCACACCTGGGATACGTGTAATCCTCCCATCGTTAATATAATTATAGATGTAGCCAAGCGCTTAGCTTCAGATATTGATTCAGATAGCGCTCTTACTGCTTCACGCACAAACTGTATAGCAGACGGCTTTCTCGCAACTGACTTGCCGGTCTACAATGACCCGCACAGAATGTGTGACGCCATTCCCGGTTTGAATGCAAATCTCATTCTAAACCTATTCCCTAATCATCTATTAAATCAAGTCTCTGTATCGTTCACTGCAATATTATATTTGTTGTGCTTACACACACTTAAATCAGTTAGAAGCATACTTGATTTCAGTTAATCGTTCGTCAGTCTAAAGATTTCAACTGACGCCAAACCACTTACGTCATTTTGTCCTCACCAGACAACCTACTCCGCGACCAGCATCGCGGTACGCTATTGGCTGAGCTGGAATTTGTGTTTCTGCTCCACCGTATTTAATTAATATCTCTTTTGTCGGATCAGTAAACTACAAGTATTATATACTGGCAGAATCGTTGCAATTCCATCTTTAAATTTATTCCATGTATGTTTCCTAACGTTAAACTGATTTAACGCAGTTTGTAATTTTCCGCGATGAGCTCGCTAAAACTGACCCTGTTCAGGTGACTTAAATTAAGATTATAAATTCATCGTAAATAATCAACACTTAATTTATACTCGTTAGAAAGTAGGCGTTAAGCTCTTTCTTTTGCAACTTATCCGACGTAAATCGGTTCAGGAATCATTTAGAAATCTGTCACTGAACACCTTGTAAGAAACAGTTTTTCTCAGATTTGGCCTGATTTGAGCCGATCTGCTTCGCAGCACACGTGATTGTCTTTGTAGTCCGCTTAACTTGCATAAAGAGACTACCCACTCAGTGGTCGCTTTCTACCTGGTCTAGCCCCAAACATGTGCACTTGGCCTTTTGGTTGAATTTGTTTATGTCGACAATGTTCTTCAGTCAGGTATTTTCCCAGATGTATATAAAAACACCCAAAGCCCATGTAACACCACTGCCAGGAAGCCGACTGTTGAAGCAAATACCCTAAAAATATATAAATAAAACCCTTCAGTCCTGTCAGCAACTTCTTTCTTTCCAAGACCATAGAAACAATTGTTCTCCTGCAGCTGTGACAACGGTAATAATGTCGAGAGAGGGGGTGATGTACATGACAAGGCTGATGATGTAGAGAATGGTAATGGTTTACAAGGTGGCAGGGAAGATGAAAAGAATGTTGACAGAAGTGATGAAGATCGCAATGAAGGGGATTATGATTATCATAATGGCAGATAGGATACGGCAGGCAGTAGTGTTGATCATCATGATAGTGACAGTGTTGATCAAGATGAATATCATGATAAAATTGTTGCTGTTCATCTTAGATGAACAGACAATAAATAAATAAACATTGATATAATTA
This sequence comes from Babylonia areolata, assembly GCF_041734735.1. Lineage (NCBI taxonomy): Eukaryota > Metazoa > Mollusca > Gastropoda > Neogastropoda > Buccinidae > Babylonia > Babylonia areolata. The sequence goes on along the minus strand of NC_134901.1, from coordinate 32,535,500 downwards.
TGATGTTGGGGCTGGTGGGGATGAGAATTATGACAGTGATGTTGAAAACATTTCTATAAACTGTTCAAATTTTGACATAGTTGATGATAGTAGCAAATTAACATGTTATGTAAAAATGTTTGTGACATTCTTTCTAAACTGAAATATGTAGAATTTCTAACTCCGGTTTCAAGATACGATGTAGTAGCTATCACTGAAAGTAAACTTAGTGACAGACACAGATACTATACCCGGTTATACACCATTTTACAAGAATAAAGGAAGATTTAGAAGAAAATCAGGTGGAACAATGTTGTTGGTGCTGGATGAAATTGCCAAATTTGTGACAGTTTTTTTTTTTTTAAACAGGTTAAGAAAATGTTGTGACGTACGTTCCCAAAAATTTTTTTTTATTGTTTGAAGGCACATCCTTTGTAAACAGGGACGCTTTGAATGCACTGGAGGATTTTCTTTTGTATATGTGGAGTGTTGGCCTAGAGGTAACGCGTCCGCCTAGGAAGCGAGAGAATCTGAGCGCGCTGGTTCGAATCACGGCTCAGCCGCCGATATTTTCTCCCCCTCCACTAGACCTTGAGTGGTGGTCTGGACGCTAGTCATTCGGATGAGACGATAAACCGAGGTCCCGTGTGCAGCATGCACTTAGCGCACGTAAAAGAACCCACGGCAACAAAAGGGTTGTTCCTGGCAAAATTCTGTAGAAAAATCCACTTCGATAGGAAAAACAAATAAAACTGCACGCAGGAAAAAATACCCCCCAAAATGGGTGGCGCTGTAGTGTAGAGACGCGCTCTCCCTGGGGAGAGCAGCCCGAATTTCACAGAGAAATCTGTTGTGATAAAATGAAATACAAATAAAAATACAAATATCGAACATGAAGTACATGTTTGTCAGAATATTTTAATTAATGCCCGAACGGGATCACTCAGTGATCGTGAACGATATGACAATGTCCACTTTGACATTTTCGATGAAACTGTTAAGGCTAATAAGAGTTAATTATGCTCCTTAAATCCTACAGAGAATATCACAAGACAGTATGACAAAAAACTTTGGACACCAACATCTAGACTTTTGTAGAACATGACAAATAACTGGACACCGACTTCTATACTTTTGTAAAACAACAAACATGACCATAGTTAATGGTAGGGCAGGGACTAATGCTGGAGTTGGCAAATGTACTGTAAAAATGTCAGTGTTGTTTACTATATTGTTGTGTCTACAGATGTGTTTCATTTGATTGATGAATTTGAAGTACTGGACTTATGTGAGCTATATACAATGATGTCCATTCCCCTTTGACCATGTGTATGGCATTGTTACACTCTGAACGAAGGGAAAACACCTTCAATGATACTGATAATGATATTACTGAGGGTCATAGGGAGGGTAAACCTAATTGGAAAAAAGATAAACAATTCATCGATGCTCTGGTCACAGCAAAAATGCAAGACATGAATGATATCCTTGAATTGTTTTCATTTCCAAAAGCTGTCTCCCTTAAGGATGTTAAGAATGTGGATAATATTCAATACATTTGGTAACAGGTGGACACGAAATCAACTTGTTTAAAAGAGAGACCCACAAAAGAAACTATAAAAGATAAGAATCATAATTACACCTGGTTTAACCAGGAATGTGAACAAAAAGAGAAGGGGTTTTTCACAGGAAAGATCCGATACATTCGGAAAAAAAATTCTGTAATTAGACTGCAAGTGAAACAAAGGGCCAGAAAGACATATAAAAAGGAATAAACAAGCAGGTGATCCAAAAGCTTACTGGAAAGTCATTAACGGAACAAAGACAGAGAAAGAAGATACCATATCCAAAATTTCTTGCGAGGATTTATTTTTATTTTTATTTAATTTTTTTAGAACATTTTAAAGTTTGAATTGCACAACAACAGATGAATGAATAACGAACACAACAGTTAACCCAAATGATAACAATAAAACAGCATTTACAGACGAAGAAGTGAAAAATGCCATACATAAGATAAAACTGTATAAATACTGTGGACATAAGATTTTCAATGAATTTATGAACGCCTCAAGTGACAGAATGTTATATACTGAGACATTTAATTTGGTTCTTTGCTGTGGTAAGACTCCGAAGTGGGCTATTGGTGAAATCAAATTCATATATAAACAAAAAGGAAATGATGATTCAAGCAACTACAGAAGCATTACTTTGCTCATCTGATTTGGAAGCTTTTTGCGTGTCTTCTTAATAACAGGTTAATATATTTTTTTCAATGTAAACTCAACGATTGGATACGAACAGGCTGGATCTCACGCCGGACATTCAACTGTAGACCGTATCTTTACCCTCTACTGTATCGTCGACTATTTTCTGTTATAGGAAAAGAAACCATATTGCCTCTTTATTGTTTATAAAAACGCTTTCGAAAATGTAAACATAGCATTCTTGTGGCAAAAATGTCTTAACTTTGAAGTAAATGGTGTAACGATAACAATAAAAGATATGTATGATAAAGCAAAATCATATGTTAAAATAGGGAACCAATGCTCTGGATGTTTTTCAATGTTACAAAGGTGTCCGTCAGGGTGAAAATCTGTCACCAATGCTTTTTGCGGTATACTCAAATGATTACAATCATGTATAGCTGAGAGAATGAGTGGTCTACCTAGTCTCAAATGTGAAGCTGGAGATCTTGGCTGGGGAGAATACGAACAGGGTATTGTAAAGAAAGTGCCAGATAGACAGAAATAACTAAATAAGAATGAATGTGTTTGCTTAAGTGTATGCCTGCTATCTATTCACTTGTCACTCCAATCAGAACGTGCTTTCCCCAAAACACGAAAACTACAATTATTAACCACACCCTTTTATTTATTACTAAGAGAGATATCAAAAGCTGCTACTCATGGCCTGGACTGGAATATAATTTTGTTATGGGGGGATACAATTTTAACTTCACCGCTTTGAGTGTTCTTCAGCAGTCTCGCCAGCTCCTGGCTCCTCACTCAGCACGTCCTGATGGTCCCACCATCACGTTCATCTTCCGTGCCAATAGTCCGTCGCGATGGTCTCACCATCACGTTCATCTTCCGTGCCAATAGTCCGTCGCGATGGTCTCACCATCCAGTTCTGTGGAAGTCCCGTGCCCAGTCCCTGGTACCTCGGCACCAAACCAAACCCGTAGCCTGTCCCCAGCCACTAGATGCCTGCACATTTTAGTATGTGTCAGTTCCTTGACTTTCTGGATGCAAACCCCCCTCCTTATTTCCAGTCCCACTACAGACCATGTTTTGAATATTATTCTTAGAAACCTAGGTGGACAAACAAGATAACATAGACACCATACCTTTACATAAACACTAAAGAGGAAATCTTCATCCAATACTATTGGCAATTTCCAATTATCACTGAAGCTAATATAAAAAAAATATTCGCTGGGAAAACGATGTCCATTCACCTCCCTAAGTAATGCAAAATACAATTACCTTAAAATTATTCCCATTCCAGCACATCAGGAAATACCAAAATGGAGCTGCTTAGCTACTACACAATTCAATGTTTCAAAAAAATTACCATTTCTTAGCCATCGAATAGTCTAACAAAACTTAAGACAAATTTAAGTAACTATTATCTATTATCAACCTAACTGTATATCATCACAACACCAAGTACTGATTACCCATACAAGCTTTACAGCAACATCAAATCACCCACAACATATCAATGTATCTGTCATTTAAACGCTACATAAATTATCCTTTCAAGTGTCCTGCTTTTATATACTATGGTCAATATCCCATCACAAAACGTAGTCAAAGTCATTTCAAACTGAGTGCAATAATTTTCAACATACCTTTACAGGCAAAAATATGTCCCTAACCTGGACAGCTTCATGACACCATCTGGCAACAAATCTGCACTTCACAGCAGCACATCACATTCATAACTCATGGTATGATTACAAAAATGCACGTGAAACACGTGAAACCATTTTTCACAAAAAACAATTGCCAATCCCCCGATATAATAGTTGCCCTGTAAAAAAATGGATGTAGGAAAGTAGAATATCAAAATAACCAATTCCAATCCCCGATATAAATGTTGCCCTGAAAAAAATAAAATAGGATACCATTTTCTTTACAGGTATAATGCTTAAAATGTTTTTGTTGCTTCATGCAGATGATACTACAGTGTGTGCAGAAACACCAGAGCAGCTACATGATGCATTAGATGAGATAATTACTTTTTTGTGAAAACTGGCATTTAAAAATTAATGTAACTTAAACAAAAGTTGTTGTTTTTTCTATGTGTAAAATACGAAACATTCCAACATTCTTCAACAATGGAAGGAATATTGAAGTTGTATTGGTTTTCAGTATTTGGGTGTTTATTGCAATTACAATGATAAATTTGGAGTAGCACAGAAACACTTTGCAACAAAGCGTCAAGAGATGTTTCTTCTTTTAAGAAATTGTAAGAAAATTATGCTACCATCATATATGAAAAAAGAACTATTTGATAAAATGATTGCACCAATACTACTCTATGGATGTGAAGTATGGTGCCCTAATATGTATATGCGTCCAAGTTAGAACTACTTTTTTTTTATAAGATTATTTTAAAACTGAATAAATCCACCCCGAATTGTATAGTATTCGGAGAGGTGGGTGTCCTTTAGAAATACTAGCAAAAAGTAGAATGTTGAATGTTTCCACATCAGTTGGCTGGCTGCTATGCTTTATTAACACTACTCTAGATAATATTGGTTTTGGTGGTTTGTGGATTCAACAACCTCATCCCACCATTTCACATGTTTAGTTAAAAAACAAGGTACACCAATGTTTTAAAGACCAGTATGTGCAAAACTGGTTCTCTGATTTAAATGGGGGAAATGTATATTGTAATTTCAAATTGTATAAGGATTTGTTTGTTTTTGAAAACTATCTTAGAGTTCTGCCAGAAGTACAGGCTTGCACATTTGCAAAATTCAGGACGTTAAATCATAAACTTCCGATTCAAAAGGGGAGCTTAGCAAATATCCCATGAAGAACGTTTAAGTACAAAGTGTGAACGTAGAGAACTTGGGGACAAATTTCACTGCCTCTTTGATTGTCCAACTTTTAGAGAGGGAAAAAAAAAAGATATCTGCCAATTTTTATTGGAAAAAACTAAATCTTTTAAAATTCAATTCATCATTCACAAGTACAAGCAAACGATGGCTGACCCACCTAACCATATTACTGAAAATCATAATGAATGCCTTCTGATCTAACTAGATAGATAAGGTGCATTTCTCTGAGTGAACTTGTTTAATTGTTTTTTGTTCTTTTTGTGATTCGTGTGTGTGTGTGTGTGTGTGTGTGTGTGTGTGTGTGTGTTTGTGTGTGTGCGCGCGCGCGCGCGTGCTTCAATACAGTGAATTTGTCATGTCTGCGTTTGGGATAAATGCCCACTCACTTCTGGAATGTATACATTGTAAAATGTTGTATCTCTTCATTCAATGTTGATCTTTTCTTTTGGTCTTTTCTTCCTAAGAAGAAGAACAACAACAACAACAAAAGTCTATCTTAGCCAGACAGTTGGTGTGGCCATTGTTAATGAAATGAACACAATACCAGATCTAAATAATATTCGTATGTTAAATGAAATATGTAACATTTTCATGTGCCTCCATGGGGTGTCCTGAAATAAACACGTCTTGTCTTGTCTTGTCTTGTCTGAATATCTGCATCACAACAACTTGTTTCTTGTCTCTCAGTCTGCCGACCACCCTTCTCACAACGCTGAAACAGCTCTACTCAAAGTCATGAACGACCTTCTGCTGTCTGTAGATATTGGTAACCTTTCTGTCTTCACCTTTTTAGATCTCTCAGCATCATTCGATACAATCGATCACAACATCCATGTTAATCGTCTGCCTCATTCATTTGGTATATCTGGCACAGCACTGAAATGGTTTTCATCTTAACTGTCCAATAGAACACACACTGTCGTTACCCACAAACACTGTTCGCAACTTTCTCCTCTGGAATTCGGCGCCCCTCAGGGGTCGGTTTTGGGACCCGCGCTTTTGTATTGTCCCAGCTCAGCACAATGTATAAGCCAATCTTTTGCCGATGACACACAGTTATATGACTCGCTTTATTATGTAATGATGTAGTTTGTTACAATTGTTTGTTCATTTGTGTGTGTATATGTGTCTGTGTGTGTGAGTACGTGAGTGAGTAGAGTATGTATATGCGTGCGTTTGTGGATTCTTGTGTGTGAGCGTGCGTGCGTGCGTGCGAGAGAGAGTGAGAGAGAGAGAGAGAGAGAGAGAGAGTGTGTGTGTGTGTTTATGTGTGTGAAAGGACCGGGAGCGTGGCATACTGACGTATTTGTTGTTATCAATTCATGATGTTATTCTGTTCACATTTGTAAACACAATACTTTATTTAAAATACCATAATTAGTCTTCTCAAAAATAAGATAAAGAAAGAAACAAATAACTAAAAGAGCACACTCAAACAAGAGACCGTAACTCCGTTTCAGCTTGCACGATTCGTACTAATAACACAGTTTCTGCCCTATCAGAATAACTATGTCATTTTTTCAGTCATGGAAGCACGTCAAGGATGCAGAAATAAATTGTGAGTCAGTCATTGATTTCACGTCAGAGAGCAGCAAGTCCTGTGTCTGCGCTTGTGAGAATATTGCTTAGATTTCCTCACAGGCACACTACGACTGTCAAGTCTGTATCTGTGTAACAGCCACAGTTATCTCCCTACCCCTCCCGTTGAATTTTACCTCGAGGTTATTTTGGGCTAGCCTTGAATGGCACTCCGGGTCATTTGAACTCTAAATGGAAATTACCCAAGCGAGTGTTTTCTGGATTAGTTGTTACTGACCCCTACCCCTCCCTTCAAATCCCCGTCCCCACGCCTTCTCCATTGCAACTTAACTGAAGCAAATGTGGAAGGCTCCTTTCGTAATTGTCTGTATAGGGCGAAAGCGACTGAAGATAGTAGGTCCGGGTTATTGCAACGTTTCGCACTCAGGTAGATTTATTGTACTGTATTGTGATTCATTGTATTTCATTACTTTTCTGTCACAACAGATTTCTCTCTGTGTTAAATTGCCGCTGCTGTCCCTGAGGAGAGCGCGTCGCCATATTGCAGCGTCACCTTTATATATATTTTTTCTTATTCCGTCTGCAAGTGCAGGTGGATTTGTTTCACTATCAAAGTATTCTACAGAATTTCGCACAGACAACCCTTTTGTCACCATGGGTTCGTTTACGTGCCCAAGGTGTATCTAGAATCGCTCGTTCCAGTATCAGCACGTCACAGGAGCAACAAGAAGAAAAAGGTTGCCTGCGTTATCAAATTAAATATCAAAGTAAATATTAATCATAAGGAAAAAATACTTCAATATGTTACATAAATCCAGAACAATATGGCAATATTTCCAAAGGCTTTATTAATAGCAGCTGACAAAAGAGGTAAAGCATTGTGGAAATATACTAGCTCTCGGCTAGTCAAGTTGACTCCAGGCTAGTCTTGAGAGACCTCAAGGCCTGACTAAGCGCGTTGGGTTACGCTGCTGGTCAGGCATCTGCTTGGCAGATGTGGTGTAGCGTATATGGATTTGTCCGAACGCAGTGACGCCTCCTTGAGCTACTGAAACTGAAACTGAAACTTGAGAGACCGCGGTGTAACGTCCCAAATCGTTCCCACCTTCCATAGGTCCCCTGGGTGACGTTTCGGGGATCGTAAGGGATCCTAAAACGTCCCCCGGGGGAAATTCTGGGACGTCCCCCCAATTCTGTTTCGGTCCCCACCTGATTTCATCAAAGCACCTGTCCCAAAACGTACCCCGCCCAAACCCTAAATTTGTTTTTAATTTGCTCGCGTTCGCGTGCATGTGTGTGTGTGTGTGTGTGTGTGTGTGTGTGTGTGTGTGTGTGTGTGTGTACATGCGTGTGTGTGTGTGTGTGTGTGTGTGTGTGTGTTGGAAATGGTGAGAAGAGGAAGAGAACAGCACAGTATATCTAGGGAAAACGTAGATTAATTTGTTTATTTTAGTCAGTTCATTATACTTCGTCAAGAAAAAAACCCAAAAAACATTGGCTTTAACATATTTCAAAGAACATAGATTACCGCTTTTTCCGAATAAACCTCCTGGAGTCGCGCTCTGAAAGGGGTCGTTCCTAAATCACCCCCACCCCTCCCGCCCACCCCACACTTCTGTGTCCCCATAAGTCTGTGCACCAACAGGTCATTTCCCACGGGTATTAATAATGGCCACTGCTGGACATAACTGACCACATCCTTTAAGTTATTTGACTGCGTTATTTTGCCACGTCTGTCGCATTATTTTTGAGAGGAAAGTTTTTGACCGCTGCCCACCTACTAACACACTGACCATTGCTGACTATCTAACAGTAAGTAACTGTTAACTACTAACAGAGTTCAGACTCCATTACTTTGTAACGGTCTTGCAGTATTAAACTTCTTGACATGACTATTAGCTCACCACTATTCATTATTGCTGTTCATTTCTTACCTCTACCTGCCGCCATCGACTCTCTTCCATTACAACTAATACAATCAAACTTGGCAGTACATCCATCCCTCTGTCCAGTTCAGTCAGGAACCTCGGCGTTGTCCTTGACAACACACTGTCCATGCAAACATTTATCAATCAGACATGTCAATCCTGCTACTGTCAACTGCGGCGCATCAGTTCCATCCGGAAATATCTGTCCATTGACGCAACATCTAGACTTGTCGTTTCTCTCATTCTCTCTCGCCTCGACTACTGTAACTCTCTATTGTCTGGTTTGCTTGCTTCATCCTTTCAGTCCCTTCAGCGCATACAAAATTCTGCTGCCCGACTCGTCCTCAGAAATAAAAGATCTAAGCACATCACTCCTCTTTTGCAACATCTCCACTGGCTCCCTATCTCACACCGAATAAAGTACAAGATCAGCACTCTATGCTACAAATGTATTCACAAATCAGCCCCTTCCTATCTCTGTGGCTGCCTTCACCTCTACACTCCATCTCGCTCACTACGATCAGCTTCGGATCCACTCCACTTACGCATACCCAGATTCAAACTCTTGACTGTTGGCCGCCGTTCTTTCTCTGTCTCTGGACCTTGCAATTGGAATGAACTTCCTCTTTCGCTTCGTCAAGTCTCCACACTCAGCTCTTTCAAGTCTGGCCTTAAAACCCACCTCTTCCCAAAATAGCCTCCCTTCCCTGCCTCTTCCTTGTCTTTAGTTTCTCCAGTTTTAGAGTTATGCGTGCGTGAGAATGACTGGTGCGAAAGCGCTCAGATTTGTCTATGCACAAGATTCAGCACTATATAAGTACCATTATTATTATTATTATTATTATTTCGTTTTTACCCAGAGCTTTGGTTTCGTGTGTGTGTGTGTGTGTGTGTGTGTGTGTGTGTGTGTGTGTGTGTTTGTGAGAGAGAGAGAGAGCTGATTTTTTAAGCCATATTCATCTTCGAATCCGAAAGACGAACATCAGGTTCGGTTCAGGACACCATGGATCATTTAATGGACGGGTTCACAACAAAATCAATGGGTCATTTTCAAAATTTATGCGTAACAAAACCACCCCCTGTTAGCCCAGGATTTCTCGAAATCCCGTGAATTCTCTCACTTTAAGAGAAATCGTGGGATTGCGAGAAAATGTATCGTTCCCATCCTACGTTTTCTTTCGATTGCGAGAATTCGTGGGAAGCGAGCCCACGTTTTCTCATAATATGTGAGAAAGGGTGGGAAGTCTCCCGAATCTTTTATCAAAAACATTATTTCCTTTGTCGTCGGGGTTGGTTTCTTGTCTTTTACCAAGCACAATCTTTCAGAAAACGAGAGAGAGAGAGAGAGAGAGAGAAAAGAGAAACAGGGCGACGATGACAACAAGAACCGAGATACTGACGGTTACGTAAGTGAAGACAGTGAAGGTGATAGCAAAGTTCTGGTATGAAAAAATGTGTGTATGTATGTTTGTTTGTGAGTGAGTGGGTGAGAGAGAGGGAGAGAAAGAGAGAGAGAGAGAGAGAATACGAATGTTTACTGATCAGGCCTTTGGCCAGATCAAGAGATGTTGAGTTGCTAGATTTGCTGTCAGTTGGTTCCAGACAAGTAAAATGTTTTAGCAACGAAAACAATATACCAATCAAACACTCAAGTAAGGCACGTTAGCAAAGCATACTAACAAGCTGATGATTGTCTCATTTGTAATGCTTTATAAATGTACATAGCCAGGCTGTTCATGACTGTACTGTTTTCGTTTGCAGCAAGAATGGATAATATAAAACTTGATGAATTATTACATAATTTTCAATGTCTCTATTTGTCTCTAAGTTCTTTATATTTTGGTATAAAATAGACTTCTGTTTCTTGAACGGAACGACAAAACGGGCATTTTAAGCTATCCAACGAAACATTCTGACAGTAATGCAAGCGGTGAGGTTTCAAAGGGGAGACACCAAGTCTAAACCGTGTTAATGCATTACGCACCTTACTTTGATGAACATTTGTCACCAAATATGAACTAATAGAAAGCGGCAACTTGATGAACTATAAAAACAAAATATGTCTCTAGTAGTTATTTCAAAATGTCAGTATTGCTGATAACATTCTGTCAATCTATTTTTAAACTTAGTAGAAATTGACTACAGTCACCAACACCCTGGCTCTGCCATACATGACCAAAACTATAACGAAATAAAAGATAACATGCAGAGGATGCCCACGTAATCTTGATTATGCAAAGTTAGTAACATATTGTAAGCTTGCAAGGGGAGTCTGTACAAAGGCGTTCTCAAAAGATGTAACCAATATTTACTACATTTAACATAAATGTTTATGAAAAGAAGATATCGGCCAGTTTCTCCATAAACAAACATTGAGAAACCTTTTATAGAAAAGAGATGAACAGACTCGATAGGCTTAAGGTTTCCTTCTGCACCCCAGATTTCAGCACCATCGGTTAACATGAGCTGGATTCGTCCATCAAACAGTTTTAAAAACACACTAGGAGATCTATTTCCAATGGACGACAGAATTCTGAAGTTAGCAATTCACGTTTTTGGCACGACTGCCCATATCTTCGAGAGTATGTTGGTAAGAAAGGCGAGTGGAAAGGGATATTCCCAGATATTTTTACATGTTGACTATCGCTATTTTCTAATCACCATATAATCTGAATACCATAATGTTCGGTTTATCTAACTTCACGATAAGATTAAGATGCTTGGAAGTCCTATATAAAAAATTCAACGGGGCTACAAATTTCTCCTTGCTTAAGTCCACGAGGGCACATAAACGCTTCAGTAGCATTCCCACCCACCCTTACTCCATCGTTAAGAAGATCTATAAATTTTTTAAAAAATCTATAAATGCAACATAAAGTTGTTGTTTTTTTGTGTGTGTTTTTTTATGTCTGTCTAACTATTTCTGTATTAACGCTGCTAAGGTGAAGATTAAATCAATTGTACTGTATCCTTTTCGAAAACCTGCCTTGGTTTCATGTACTACATTCTTTTCTTCTACGCACTGTGAAAGTCTTTTATTTAAAATGTAGTTGTACAGTTTACTACTAATATTAAGTAAAGAAATACCTTTGTAGTTATCAGGGAGATTTTTTATCACATTTCGTATGCAATGGTTGAATGAGGGAATCTGCCCATGCATCAGGCTATAAACCAGAAGAGAAAATGGTACTGAAATATTTGACAAAATAAGTTATCATTTGCGCTCATGGATTTTTGAAAAAATCACTAATTATTCCATTTAGTCCGGGTGCTTTACTCTTTTTCAGAGCTGCAATAGCTTCCAAAACCTCACATTCATTTATGTCACATTCAAGAGCATCAACATTGTGTTTAAGTCTGCTATCTTACGGCCACTGTTCAAAAAGCCCAGTCTCGATCCCAAACTCACTAAAGAATTGCAGACCCGTTTCTAATCTTCCCTTTATCTCAAAAGTAAGTTGTCGTTGCTCAACTTCGCGACCACCTCAGTACCAATAACTTAAATTACCCATTTCAGTCTGCTTACTGCATCGGTCATGGCACTGAGACAGCCCTTCTCAAAATTGCGAACGATTTATTAACTTCTCTTGACAACAACGAAATGTCTATTCTTTCCCTCCTTGATCTTTCAGCCGCCTTTCATTTTGTTGATCATCAGATTCTCCTCAACCGTCTGAATCGCACTTTTGGAATCTGCGATCTTGCTCTCTCATGGTTCCGCTCTTATCTTTCTGACCGGTCTAATGTTGTTCCTGTTTGCGGTCTTTCATCCTCCTCCTCCGACGTACAGTTTGGTGTGCAACAAGGCTCCGTGCTTGGGCCCATTCTGTTTGTTCTCTATACACAACCGATTTCCACCATTCTGAATCATCATTTTTGTTGTCCCACCATAGCTTTTCTGATGACAACCAGCTATATCTGTCGGAACCTCCGTCTCGCCTTCCCTCTCTCATTGACTCTACTCAGGCTGCATCTTCGATCTGAAGACATGGGTGACTGATAACAAACTAAAATTAAATGAGGATAAAACTGAAATCATGATTATCACCACACAAAGACTTTGCCACTCAGTCTGTCTTCCTTCCTCAGTCTGCCTCAGTGGCAGCGACATTCCTCTTTGCTCTTCCGTCCGTTGGTGTCATACTCAACCAGTCTCTTTCTATCAGCAGCACGTTGGAAATATATGCAAACTGTGTTACTTTGAAATTCGCAGAATTGTAACCATTCGTCATCTCCTGACTGAAGATACAGCCAAAACTCTCCTCTGTGTCTTTGTTCTGTCCCGCTGGGATTATTGTAACCCCCTGCTGGTCAGTTCACCCAGCTACCTGATTGCTAGGCTTCAGAAAGTCCAGAACTATTCTGCTCGTCTTGCCTTTCGTTCCTCTAAATTTGATCACGTCTCTCATCTCCTTCATACTTTACACTGGCTCTCAGTACAAAAAAGAATTATTTACAAAGTCGTCTCTCTTTGTTTCAAGTCCATTGAGGCTTCTGGTCCACAGTATCTTTCTGATCTCATTCATCCTTACATACCCTCAAACCAACTCCGCTCTTCTTCTGACACCCGTATGCTTAGGATCCCCCCTGCTCGAATCAAAACGTATGGCCAACACAGTTCTTCACACCAAGCCCCCTTTCTTTGGAATCAGCTTCCTCTCTCCGTCACTCGTCTTCGCTGCAATTTTTCAGATCCAGTCTGAAGACCCACCTTTTCCCCTCCAGATTAATTCTCAACAGCTCATCCGTTTCCAGTATGAACTAAAATGACTGTGTGAGTGAGTGAGTTTTGATAGTTTCAGGATTTGTTGGTAGTATTTTTGATTGTGTACTAATTACGATAGTGTGCTAAGACTTGTGTGTGTGCGAGCGCGTGTACTTGTGTGTATTGTGTGGGGTGTGGGGGTGGATGAATAGTTTTCAATGATGTTTGGTATCTTGTGTTCAATTTTTCCTTTTTGATACTTACATATGTGTTCTGTTTGTTTACGCCAAGGGCTTATTTTCAAGATTAGGCGTAAATGCTAATAATAATAATAATAATGTTATCATTATCAGTCTCCCATCTATCATCACCATTACCACCAAAACTTTCGCCAACATCAATGTTACCATCTCCATCGCCACCAACATCCCCCCCACCACTCTAATCATCAACTCTACATCCATTAACGTAACAATCAATATCATCACCTTCAATCTCTCGTCCATCATCATCAAAACCATCCTCACCACCACCACCATCAACGTAACCAACACCATAATCATCACCATCATCCTCGCCACTAACATCAACGTCACCATCATCATCATCACCACCACCATCACTATCACCACCAACATCATCCTCATCACCATCAACGTCAGCACCACCACCATTACTGTCACCACCAACATCATCCTCATCACCATCAATGTCACCACCACCACCATTACTGTCACCACCAACATCATCCTCATCACCATCAATGTCACCACCACCACCATTACTGTCACCACCAACATCATCCTCATCACCATCAATGTCACCACCACCACCATTACTGTCACCACCAACATCATCCTCATCACCATCAATGTCACCACCACCACCATTACTGTCACCACCAACATCATCCTCATCACCATCAATGTCACCACCACCACCATCACCATCATCACCAACATCATCCTCGCCACTAACATCAACGTCACTATCACCGTCGTCACCAGCATCACCCCCACCACTGCCATCAACGTGACCACCATCAACATCCCCTTCAGGGAATGAGTTGAATAAATTACTAAAATGGACATACCAATCTTGTGCTTTGATTTCGTTTTGCATGGTATGTTTCGAAACAAAGGATTTTTATTTTGGATCATTCATATTATCTTGTAGAGAGTGTAAAATATTTTATTTGTAAGTAGCCTTGTTGTTCCTTAACAATGCCTTATATTCTTTTCGTTTTTCATTTAGGTTAATCTGTCTGTATCATCATATTTCTTTCGAAGTGTTCTCAACTGTGTTCTATTTTGTCTGCATTCTAAGTCAAACCATAATTGTTTCCTCTCTTTTCCTATTATGATATTCTTCTTCATACATTGCCCAGCTATATACAAACCTTCATTAAACCTTTCAAGGGCAATATATATATATATATATATATATATATATCAGAATCAATTAACCTTATTGCTTCATCAAAATAATGACTAACCTCATCAGATAAAATACACTGAGAAAAGTTATGGCTCATGTCATCATTCCACACATACTTAGAAAGACAAAATGTTTGTGGTATTGGTCTTTCAGGCAACTGAACATTTCTGTTGGCTGATAGTTCCATTTCTACTGGCATATGTTTAGACTCTATTCTGTTCTCAACTTTCAGTGAAGAACACATATGTAACAGACTATTTGATACTGAAAAGTAATCAATAACACTGGAACCAGTGGTGGATATATAAGTGAAATTTCCTGAAAAATCGCCAGGTACAGTCCCGTTAAGAATAGACAAACTAAACACAAACAGTGATCAGATATCTACCAAAAAGATTCATTGTTTTATCCATGAACTGGCGACCTACGGCACTGTTGTAGACATCATTTGTACGAGGATCCTCTAGGAGGTCATCAGGGATAATATCACTTTGAGGATTTTCAACCCCTGTCATAGCATCAAAATCGCCAAACAGTATAAAGTGAACATCACCCAGTTGCTCTATAAGGTCTAGAACACATTGCTCATCAGTGTGACACCGTTAGCGATTTCTGTATCCCTGTAGTATTATGAGTCAACAGGTGGAATATATGCACCCAGTAAAACAATGTCAGTCTGCATGAAACAAACAAATAGAAATTTTCAACAGAATTAAATCATCGAACTCGACTTTAATACGTTCAATATTATCAACTAATTCCTGTTGGCTGACAGGGGAATCCCCGCTGTGTTGGGTGCTGACGTCACGGCCGCTAGGCTCCTGTCGTTCACTGTTGTCACCGGCAGTGACGCATGACGTGTTTGGGGTGGGGGTGGGGAGAGAAAGAGAGACAGAGAGAGAGAGAGAGAGAGAGAGACACACACAGAGAGAGAATGTGTGTGTGTGTGTGTGTGTGTGTGTGTGTGTGTGTGTGTGTGTGTGTGTGTGAATCAGAATCAGAATCAGAATCAGAATCAATTTTAATGTCAATTAAACCTGAACAAGGTTTATAAGACACGCATGCAAAGTTACATGAAACCACGCACACAAAAAAAGAAAAAAAAAAGAGATAAATGCTGAACAAGACATTGAATCACTCTTGCACGCTATGGCGTTTTTGACAGCAGTTACTGACAAATTTCCCAAACAGTCCCACACGTTTGTCTTCCAGTATTAGCTAACTGGGTTTAATAATATTTGGAATGTAATTTTGAATTTTTTGTATGAATTCTATTTTAATTTCTTTGTATAATTCGCAGTCATCTAGGAAATGAAATTCATCCTCTATTGTTTGACATTGTAAACATAGTCTCCTTTCTTTTGGAATGTTGAAATATCGGCCTTTTTCTATTGCTAAATCATGACAGGATATTCTTAATTTGCACAATGATTGTTTTTGATTATAATTAAGATACCCTTCAAGCAAATAAGGCTCGGTTCTGTATTCACGAGTAACTTTATTATAGAATAGTAGTTTAGATTTATTTTCAGATTTGTTTCTCTTCCAGAATAAAACATATCCATATTCTAGTTTATTCATTATAACGTGGCTAAGTCTATGAATATTGAATGTTGACTGATTATTCCAAACGTGTCCTAAACCAAGATTCTGTAATATAATTTCAACGAAATTAATCCATGTTCGCTGTTTTGTTTCCTCTGTAAGCATGTCATCATACACAATTTTGATATACGAATTTTCTCGTGCCTGTGTTGTGTGAAACCAAAATTTTATTACTTGACAAATCACTTTTAAACTTAAGGGGTATTTACCTATTTCACCAAGTATTCCTAAATTTGTGGCTTTTTTGTGGACACCCAGTATTTGTTTAAAAAAGTTTAGATGAACATGCTCATGAGGAAATTTGCTCATGAGACAATGGTTATATAGTTTGTCAAAGGTAAAAGTAGCATCTGTTTTTTCACAAGTGGGGAACCATATTTCTGCTCCATACGTTAGTATTGGTGAAACGAGACTATCAAATAATTTTGATATTACATGTATGCTTATGTTTTCATTCTTGAAAGATCTTTTAAGAATATGATAAGCTTTATTACCTTGTTTTGCCAGATGTTCCATAGCCTTTTCAAAACTGCCTGATTTATGGAATATTATTCCCAGGTATTTATATTGTTCAGTTGTTTCTATAACTTCTGTTCCACATTTAAAAAACATTCGAGCTCGTGGTTCTGATCTCGAAAATATGACAACTTTTGTTTTGCCTCTATTGATTTCAATACTCCATTGTTTACAATATAAATGTAACTGGTTTAGTTTCAGCTGTAGGCCATGTTTAGATTTTGAAAGTAATACTAAGTCATCAGCATATAAAAGACAAGAGATACTTTTGTTTTGAGAATGACTAACTGTTGGCGAATCGATATCTGGGAGCCAATCAACAATACCATTTATAAATATATTGAATAACGTGGGGCTCAGTGTATTTCCCTGTAGTACTCCTCTTCGAACATAGATTGAAGGGGAGAATCCATTTTCATTACGGGTGCAGACTTTTGTGTCTGTATACAAACTTTTTATTAAATTGAAGCACCTACCTCGTATACCGATTTTTTAGTTTTGTGAACATACCTGCATGTGAAATGCTATCAAACGCTTTTTTGAAATCCACGAAACATGCGTATAATCTGTCCGTTCTATTTTTCATGGTGTAATCAACAATTTTTTTCAAAACAAAAATATGGTCTGTAGTTCTAAAACCATTTCTAAATCCAGCTTGTTCTTTTGCAAGTAAATTGTTTGATTCTAAATAATAATTGTATCTGCTGTTGAGGATTAGACAAAGTAGATTGCTTAAAGAACAATTGATAGTTATTCCTCTGTAGTTATTTGGGTTTGATTTATCTCCCTCTTTATGAATTGGGATAGATATCCCATTTTTCCACAAATCCGGATAACATCCAGTTTTTAGAGTGTAATTAAGTACTGTTTTAATTGTAGGAAGTAAGTCCGGTAAAACAGCTTTAATTATCTCATTTCTGATACCGTCTATGACCGGTGATTTGTTGTTCTTCAATTTTTGGCACGCTTTTATTACTTCTGTGTCAGATATATCATTATCTAAACAAGTGTTATTACACTCCACATCGTTAAAACCGTTTTTCATCCCATTATCACTGGTATATTGGTTTTCATCATCCATACCAACTTTGTTTCCAATAAGTTCATGTAAGTGGGTAATCCATCTTTTAACTCTCTCTCTCTCTCTCTCTGTGTGTGTGTGTGTGTGTGTGTGTGTGTGTGTGTGTGTGTGTGTGTGTGTGTGTGTGTGTGTGTGTGTTTTCCTTTTGTTTGTTTATTTGTTCTTCGTTCACTCTGTTTTTAAAATGATATGTTCATGTTGTGAGTGTCTTCTATAAAAGTGAGAATCTATAGTGCAACCTTACATGCGAAAGGATGCTGACATAAACAGATGAACATACGAACAAGCATGAAATGAAGAACATTCTAAATAAATATGACAGAAAAGGTTGAATCATAACAAACATTAAAACTATTTGGTCACGTTTTAACGCTCCCTATGCGAGGAGAAAGCATTGCAAAACACCTTTTACTGTCACATTTATGTAGAAAGTTAAATCATTTCATGTTATTCCCAACACCCCTCGGAAAGATTCGGTTCAAGTCTTGGTATACTATAATGTTAATGTTTGAGTTATACACATTGCCTTAATTTCATTGTTTGCTGTTTATCCCGATGTTGATTTTGAGGTCGATGCATTGCAGTGATCCATCTTATGTGAAATACAATAAATAGATGTAAATTTCAGTGCCATTGCTGTTGACATCTTCGTTATCGCCACTGTCATTATCATAATCGTCTTTTCTTTTTCTCTCATTTTGCTATAAAATTTGCATTCGGAACAGACAAGAAACCAACTTCGATGATAAAGGAAATATTTTTGATCACAATAAGAGGGACTTCTCACACATTGTAAGAAATCGTTGCATGCTCCTCCTACATTTCTCGCAGTTGAGAGAAAACGTAGATGTACAACCCTGTATTCCTGCCCCTGGCGCCCCTATCAGTCACCCTAAACCCCAAATTTGTTATTGGATTTGTGCTTTGTGCTTTTACACATACACACACACACACACACACACACACACACACACACACACAAACAAACAAACACACGCACGCACGCACACACACACATTATATGCATCACAATGTCCTGAAAAGTTTTCGCCCTGTATCTAACCTTGCTTTTGTGTCCAAACTATTGCAAAAATTGTTCTCTCCCAACTTTTAGACCATTTAGCATTAAACAACCTGTTCTCTTCTTTTCAGTCAGCATATAGATCTGCCCATAGCACTGAAACTGATTTGTTGAAAGTAGTTAATGACCTGTTACTGTCTGGTGATTAACGTAAACTGTCTGTGTTACCTTTGCTCGATCTGTCGGCTGTGTTTGACACAATAGGCCACAGTATACTCCCTTCCAGACTTGAACATGTTTTTGTTTTTTTTGTTTTTTGTTTTTTTGGATCACTCAACAGTTATGAATTGGTTTTGTTCATACATGTCCAACCGTTTCCAGTTTGCCTCTGTCAACAACATTACGTCAGATCCAACCATGATCTCCTATGGTGTGCCACACTGGCATCAAATGGCAGGACAAGGTTACGAACCTTGAGGCCATGGACCGCGCAGAAACCACCAGCATCGAAGCCGTAGTCCTGAAAGCCCAGCTCTGATGGACAGCGCATGTCATCCGGTTGGACAATGACAAAATCCCAGAGCACCTCCTTCGTGGCGAGCTCTGTAAGGGAATGAGAAAGCAAGGAAGGCCATTGAAACTATTCAAAGATTGTATCAAGGTCAACATCGCCCACACTGGAATAGCCCCTAAGCACCTTGAGGAGTGCGCACAGGATCGGACTGGAAGGCGCGCTGGTTGCGCGAACCAACAGAGACATTTGAGGACAACCGACATGACAGCATCACTGAGGCCCGTGCAAAAAGGAAAGCAGTTTCCCTGTCCTCGTTGCTGACGACTTTGCCGTTCCCGCCTTGGATACCACAGTCACCTGCGAGTCCACCCCCACATATAGATGTGTTTGTGTGTGTGTGTGTGTGTGTGTGTGTGTGTGTGTGTGTGTGTGTGTGTGTGTGTGTGTGTGTGTGTGTGTGTGTGTGTGTGTGTGTGTGTGAAAATATGCACATAGTGTGTTTGAATATAACATGAAAGCAGAAACGTTTGTGTGCGTAACACATCAAAGACAGATTTTCAAATAATGTCGGTGGGGGACCAAAACAGCATGGGGGTGGGGTGGAGACGTCTCAGAACATCCCCCGAGGGACAATTTAGGAAACTGACTGGTCCCTCGGGAAAACGATTTAGGACACTGGTGCGTCCTCCGGGGGACCTACGGAGGGGGGCGGGGAGGGAGGGGGGCGGCGATTTGGGACGTTACAACGGGGTTGATCTGGACTAGCCAGATTTGACCCCAGAAGAAAAAATCAACGAAGACACAAACAGGCTGCTACGCTGGATAATGTTAAGCAGAGTCTAGACGTGTCACATAGGCTCAATCCAAAAGACATCTACAAAACATCACTACCACTATCTTGATACTTAGTGCCCTTCGTACACAGCTTTGTACAAATTTAAGATTGGATTGAGTGGAGTTTTACATCCAAAAGGCTGTCAACATCACAGTTTTGAGTTATCCTCCACCTTTAGTGCCTGTGGTGAGTTGCCATGGTCATAAAATTTGCCTTTGACTCGTGCTTCATTCAGAGCTCCAAGTACAGACACCGCGAGATCGAGTCGAACAAAATCCGTATCACTGGTGGATGGTCCTACCTTCTCGCTGTCCGTCACCATCAAATAAGATATCTCTTCAGTCCTTTTTTTGGTATTTTTCCTGTTTTCTATATTATTAATCACATCCTTCTATCCCGGCTTCAAAAGTTTTTGGCATTTCTGGCACAGTTCCACTGTCCAGTTTCACAGGCTAAAACCATCTCTGTACTCGATCCCAAACAATCTCTGTAAACAGCCCTTACTCATCTGCAACACACACAGTGTTCTGAGTTCGGGCCTGTTCGTTTTGTACGTCAGACCTGTATCTGGCGTGATCGATCAAAACTCGTTGTTACACGAGAGCTTTTTTGACATCCAACTACAAAAATCAGGTTTCATTTCTGAACTCAGCAACACGAGCACCCAAAACTGCGTTACAGACTTGAAGCAACAGATGAAGCAATTCGATGAAGATAAAATGGAAATCATGTTCATTACTTCCTGTAATTTTAGAATACTCATTCTCTTCCTGCTCCTATCTGCATTGGGACTAACGACCTTGCCTTTTCTCTTCAATGCGCAGTCTCGGTGTCACATTAATTGGTGATGTTTTTGACTTTTTGCATTCATTATCGGTTGTTTCGCTTGTTAGATTAAGGACTTCTCTTTTACGAAGTCCATTAAGTAATTTTCTATAATTGTAATTAGATATTTATTTCAAATTCCCCCCACCTCCGTTTCCCCAGCTTCCCCCAACTCACCATTCATCCCCTCCCCCACCTCTTCTAAACGATAACACTCAAATGTAAAAATCAATACTCTAACAAATTGTCTACAATAACCAGTATGTGTGACGGGACATTAAGCAAAATTCCTCCCTCACATGAATCATTCTGTTCAAGCAGCATTCAAGAAATATCTTGAAGGCATCCCATTTTGGGAAAAAAGTCAATTCCATACATTTCCTTTCCACGGAAGCTACAAAGTACACTGGTCTGTTCATTCGTCTTGTCTGGGCATGACTACTAAAACGACTTTCCAGCTGGCTCAGCATATCTTCTCGGAAAGCTCCAAAAGATCCAGAACACTGCCACCAGGTTGGTCTGTAAGTCACCAAGACAAAAACACATCACCTCTTCTTCAGTCTATTCAATGTCTACTTGTTCAATACAGAATGAACTATAAACTCGAATCTGTCCGCTTTTCACCTGTCTCTGGCCTTGGCCCACAAATATCATCCACATATACATCCCATCCCGTCAGCTCCGTTCTTCTTCTAATGGTCGTCTTATTTGCATCCATTTTGTCGGAACAGAGTCGTTTGGTCAGCGTTCTTTTCTTTTCATGGTTCACAAATCTGCAGACCAGGCGCTCTTCTTCTAATTCATTCAAGTCTTCATGCAAGGGGTGATGTGACAGAATGGTTAAGACGCTTATTTGCCAATATATTGTCTGTGAGGGTCTGGGTTTGATTCAGAGCGTCAGACGATAAACCGAGGTCTCATGTGCAACACGCACTTGGCTCACTGAAAAAGAACCCATGACAACATAAGTGTTGTCCACGACAAAATTATGTGGAAGAAATCCACTCTGAGAGGTACACAGATATATACATGCATGCACTCAAGGCCTGACTTGCGCGCAGTGTTATGATGCTGGCCAGTCATCTTCCTAGCAGATGAGGTGTATATGGATTTGTCCGAACTCAGTGACGACTCCTTGAGAAACAAACTCAAGTCTTCCTTGAAATTCAACTTCTCTAAACTAATGCAGAAGACCGCACCATCCTGTTCTGACTGCGTAATTCTCACCTCATATATGTGTGTGTGTGTGTGTGTGTGTGTGTGTGTGTGTGTGTGTGTGTGTGTGTGTGTATTTCCAGGTTGTCGTTGTTGTTTGTTTTTTGTTTGTGGGGTTTTTGTTGTTGTTTTATTTGTGTTTTTTTGTTGTTGTTTGTTTTATTTTTTAAACGCCTATGGCCGAATCAGGTCTGTGTAAGTTCACGTTATGTTATTTACATGGCGGACCGAACGACCAACGACGAAGAAGCCGCACTCTTTGCACTTTTTCTTGCCGGTGTCCATTACACCAGAGAACTGATGTGAAAATGAACAAGAACCGATTGATGTCCGCTCAAATGTCCACCATTGTGACAGCCGAGTGCGACAGGAGTCGGACGAACACGTGACAGGATTATGCAAATCGCTAACCGATCGGCTGTCGTGCGGCTGTACTTGATGGAAAGCGGGAAGTTAAAATCAAACATCAGATTCTCACGAACTGTGGTTTGATCTTCTGTTGGTTGTCTTCAGGATGCCTTTTCTTACTTCATAGATAATGCTGTTCAAAAAAACGTAACGCAACAATGTTCAGAATGCAATGTAATATCATCGTACTATTCAAATAGGTTCGGTATGGCTTGTATACGATTATGTATGTCAAGTGACTTGTAAGTAACAGGCTTGCACAAGCAGAGCATGCTGCACATGCAAATTGTGAAGCATGTGGCGAAATGTCTCGTCTTTTTTTTGTGCGTGCTTGACATGGTTGCCATGTTTTTGATTGGGAATGCCCATGAACTGTGTATTCACACCATTGCAGTCTGTTGAATCAGATTTGAATGCAAAAATTCCAGTGCCAAAAATGCCCCGTCTGACTCCAGCACAACGAAACAACGCCATTGGCCGACGGCAGGCTGGATAATCTCAAGCTGATGTCGCACGACATTTCAACGTGGAACGAAGCACCATCAGTCGGCTGTGGGCCAGACTGGAAACCGGCGGTGTCACAGCAGACACGCAACGCACTGGACGACCTAGAGCGATGAGAGCAGCCTAGGACCGCTTTATTCGCCAACGACATCTGTGAAACCGCTTCCTTTCAGCCTCATCCACAGTCCAAGCACTGAATGGAGTGCCACATGTCCTCCGACCAGACCATCCGCAATCGGGTGCACGCAGTTGGCCTGCACGCTCGACGTCCAGTCAGAGGACCTGTCCTCACAAGGTGCCACCGCTTAGACCGCCACCAGTGGGCCACCGAGCATCACTTCTGAAGTCCGTCACTGGAACCACGAGCTATTCAGTGACGAATCACAATTCCTTCTGCAACATCACGACAGGAGACGACGAGTCTTCCGAAGAATGAACGAACGCTATGCAACAAACTGCGTTGACCTAGCACCTGCTCGTGGTGGTGGGGGTGTGATGGTCTGGGGCGCCATCAGCGTCAATGGACGTAATCAACTGGTGCAAGTCGACGGGGGTCTGAACGCCCAGCGCTATGTGACTGATATCATTCAGCCTCGTGCTCTCCCACATTTTTATGCAGGATAATGCCAGACCGCGCACGACACGTTATACGCAGACCTTCCTGGCTGTCAACAACGTTAACACGCTGTCATGGCCCTCACTGTCTCCAGATCTCAATCCAACTGAGCACATGTGGGACGAGCTGGACAGACGGCCAGCCGGGGCCAACACGCCAGAAAACTTGCAGGATCTTTTCCAAGGCACTCGAAAAGAAGTGGCATGCCATCCCACAACAAGTGATCACCCACCACATCAGATCCATGTCCCGCAGGTGCCGAGCAATCATTGCTGCCCAGGGCGGTCACACCCCCTACTGATTCTGACTTGGCTCGCAGCACAGTTATTGCCCAATTACCGCACCTTTGAAACTGAATGATTATGTCAAAAGAACAATCTTCACGGCATAACAAGTTTCGACATATTCGGTTCTTCGGGTTTTTTTGTTTTTGTTTTTATACATTTTT
The DNA here is from genome assembly GCF_041734735.1 of Babylonia areolata. NCBI lineage: Eukaryota > Metazoa > Mollusca > Gastropoda > Neogastropoda > Buccinidae > Babylonia > Babylonia areolata. Next base: position 32,511,250 of record NC_134901.1, on the reverse strand, counting down.
ATTCCGATTGGCAAAATAAGAAAAGAAAAAAAGATCAGTTCAATGTAATGGGTTGTTGCCTTTCCTTTTTTGAACTCTATATGTATTGTTTCAGAATACTTGATGCATTTATCATGTTATTCACATCGTGGAGCGAAATATGCAGTGCGAGTCCGTCCGTGTTTGGTATGAATGCAGCCTTAATAACCGTTGTTACACACACACACACACACACACACACACACACACACACACACATATATATAATTATATATATATATATATATATATAGAGAGAGAGAGAGAGAGAGAGAGAGAGAGAGACAGACAGACAGACAGACAGACAGACAGACATAGTGATTAACAGCACATGTCTGCGACAGACCAAAATGATACAAATGTCAAACCAGGGTGTATATTTCACAAACATTGGAAATCAAAGAACATTACAGTAATGATATAGCAGATATAAAATGTAGAAAGGTTATCACTTGGATTATTCGACAAAGCTTTATAAGCAATCCACATCAAACACAATTCCATGCATCAAAATGAAAGAATGGACTGAAATACATAGCACTGCAACAGTAACTTACCTGTATGAAATATTTAATCCTTGATGATAATTGTCTTCTGTTTTTTCTGATCAGGTCAGTTGTAAGTTAGCAAATATTGCCACTCACTGTGTGACTGGCACGCGTGCCTGGTTCGTTTCTGTTCCTTGTTTTAACGGACTGACCATGCAGTCACATGGCACAAAGTAAACTAGGGCCAAAGCCACCGGTATTCCTCCTACCACCATACTGATTTCTCACCAATGTTCAGACAGTAATAAACGTCGAAATGTAGTTTCAGTTTCTTTGAAAATAAGTTGTCTGCTGGATCTGGAACTTCCCTCAAGGTTATAAAATATAAAAATGCGTATAACGTTTGTGATTACTTCTCTAGAGAAACCATTGTTGACTTTGCCTATGGAGAAACGTAACATATATATGCGCTGGCAGACGTGCCATTCTCTTTTTGGTGATCCCGTACCCTGACATGATAACTGTTTCCGGTACAGTCTTATGTACTGATATAATGCTTCACAAGAAATGACATACAGAATCAACCGTCCTTTTCACCGAAACAAGCAGTGGATGGACCTTGTCCGTATTTCACTTACGAGAAGAAGATGCATAAAGAGAAGTAGCAGACAAAACACAGAAATACTGAATATTACTAAAAATCAGAATAGAGGAAAGCATTTACACATGGAAATGTCATTTTAAATTAAAGTGATGTTCACTTCAAACACAAAGCCCTTCATAAAAAAGTGCATTCATGATAACGATCACGGACACAGGAGCAACTCAGTCTTAAAATGTGTTGAAACAAACAGGCTGGATAAGGATCTGCATCATGTACTACTACTACTACTACTACACACAGAGACAGAGAGAGAGAGAAAAAATAGAATGAGAGAAAGATACACAGACAGGCAGACTTACAGACAAACAAAGCGAAGAAGAGAGATAATTGAATTGATTTTCGAATGACATCACGTTTTCCCTGTGATAAGGCCAGGATGTTAGATGTAAGCATTGACACACTGATGTACAGAAAAGGCCGGCCTAGAAATCACTGAACTGTCTCCATTTCATACTGACGGATCCCAAGTGTTCTGCAAACCCAGTGGAGGTGACCATATCGCTTACCAGGGCTGTAAACAACATGAACTGAATTGTGAGCTTCTACTCTTGACACTACGGTGTGTTATTTAGGGTTATTAAACATATGTTGGTTTGGATATCGCCCCTTCAGCCGGGATTTATTAGTTCTACTGCCGTCTAGCCTAAAAATAGCCTGAGACAAAGGGAAAAATCCTTCAAAACAAGAAATCAAAACCTTTCCCGGACCACATGTGAAAAAAACAAACAATATCACACAGGACCTGAAATAATTATCCCAAAATTGGAAACCCAGACTGCAACTAACTATGATTCATCTTGGACAGGGATAGAAATAATACCACACTATTTGATCTTTCCGAGGTCATACTTCAGTCTGTGAGTATTCAGTTATGTACAAAAGCCTTGATATCAGCAAAGAACCTTGCACAATGAGCAGACGTGTGCACAAGTTACAAAGTATTATCATTAACAAGAACTCTCTAGACAATATCTGTCTTGCATTTCGACTCTTTGAGGCCACGGTTATGTACGATGAATAATGCAAGATACTCATGATGCTGTCACACAAGAGAACTTATAAAATGCAAATGATTGTGTATATTGTTTATGCAGAGTCCATGGTTGAGCATATAAAGGTCCCAAAAGCAAAGATCATTATCAAAATTTATAAAGAAAATGATGTTACTGATAATTCTTCAAATATCGATGATGCTGATGGTAATTTTATAGCGATCATGTAATTCATCAAGTTGATTATAAGAAGTTAACCGTCATTCTTGCTTTTACAGCCCAATAGTAATAAACGAATCAACCATGCTGTTTGTCACTTACAATTATGTTTCACTTATCAGTTATCCGTGGTTTTACAGACTAAAACATTCTATTCTGTAAATACACAAAAGGATTTTTTCTTGAATATGCAAATGCACTCGACTGTCATGTATTGATGATATAGGCTATCTGGATCAACAGTGAATTAATGTTATCCAATAAAAGAAATGTGATGTGAATAACTTCTTTATGTTTTGTTTGTATGTGTTTACACGAGGTTACAGCCAGAAACAGCAATACAGCAAGAGGAATTTAATGAAGATATTAGTACTTTCAGTTAAAAAGCGAGCAGTTAGTAACATTGGAAGGATTTTACTTAAGCCATAAATACTCATTTTTATATGAATGCGTGTAGAACCCACTACCCAAATACCCTTTCTAACAACCAAGTTACTCAACAGCTATCAAACTAACAAAATAAATAAACACAGTTCATCACACACGCACACACACACACACACATCAAAACCGTAGTATGAAAATGCTTCTTTGCCCAAATAAACAGGAAATATCTTTGTGATTCTTTTAGAATGGTCGTGTAAGTAACTGCTGTAATTCAATCAACAATTTCATTGCACTGTCAAGACAAATTACAGGGTAATATGGGACGTCCAGAACACATGAAATATCAACGATCGCCATGATACCAGCATAGTCACAAACTAACATCTCATTCCCATTTTTATTAGCTGTTTGGAGTACAGACAGCAATTTATTGCAACTGGAAGCAACATGACTGTCAGCTCTAAGTGACGAATACAACTTTTTGGATGGTAAAATTTATACCGACCAAAGTACTTTTAACGGAAGAAAATATTCTGGTTATGGCAAAATAAAATCTGAATTGCGGATTCCCCCCTCACCACGTCCCCCAGAACTACCCTTGAAGACTTTCCCCTTCAACTGCTGGTGCCATTCAAGTTATGTTTATAACAAGTGTTTTGACATTCATATTTATACTGAAAAGTGCTGCAGTGAATACCATGTGCTTTCTGTCTATCCAGTTAAATCATGGACTGAAACTGTTCTACGCTGTATCTATTTGTGAAATCAATTCAGTTCACTTTCAGCAAAGCAATATGAGCACAGCCAGCACGGCGCTAATCAAGCCGACAGCAGGAGCCAGGGACGGAGCTGAGTCACAGAGGTGGTCCACATCCTGTTGGCGGGGCGGGGTGGGGTTCTTGCTGAACTCGGGGTCCATGTCCCGGGCAAAGTGCGGGATGGTGACGGTCTCCACACGTTGGCTGGGGTCGTTGTGGTGGTTGCTGAAGATGGCCAGGAAAGGGCCTTTCTGGCGAAACTCCTCCACGTGGGTGCTGTACCACAGGGGGCCTTGGGTAGCCTGCCACACACAGGGCAACATGTCGCTACACTGATGCTACACTTAGGATTCTGATCAGCAGCAGGAGTGGATGGTTGGGAGGGTTCTGCCTTGTTGTTTCATAAGGAGGAAGGTGGCAGAATGGTTAAGACGCTCAGCTGCCAATACAGAGAGTCCGTGAGGGTGTGGGTTCGAATCCCGCTCTCGCCCTTTCTCCTAAGTTTGACTGGAAAATCAAACTGAGCGTCTAGTCTTTCGGATGAGACGATAAACCGAGGTCCCGTGTGCAGCACGCACTTGGCGCACTGAAAAAGAACCCATGGCAACGAGAGTGTTGTCCTCTGGCGAAATTACGTAAAATGAAATCCACTTTCATAGGTACACAAATATGTAAGCATGCACTCAAGGCCTGACTAAGCGCGTTGGGTTATGCTGCTGGTCAGGCATCTGCTCAACAGATGTGGTGTAGCGTGTATGGATTTGTCCGAACGCAGTGACGCCTCCTTGAGAAAGTGAAACTGAAACTGAAACTGTTTCATAAGTTATGTATGGACAAACAGACACACATGTCGAGAGGCGGACAGACACAAAGATAAAGAAACCACTTGATAGATTATATATATATATATATATATATATATATACTGTATCTAATGTTGTTCGGTATGCTGACAGAATAAAGCAGACAGCAAGGTAATAATTCCTAACTGGAAGTGGAATGGGGGAAAGGAGTTGGTTGCGGATAGTAATGCAAGCATCCCAAATCCTGCAGGTATCGGCTCGTCGCACGAGTGCCACTTTCAGACAGGCAGCATGACAAGTGAACGTCTGCTTCAGATGTACCATCACATGGACCTGTTCAGAGTCAGATACCAGTGACATGGAGACACAGGTGAAATGGGTGCTTTTTTAGCACACGCACCGCGACATAGCCAGCCGACTTACATCTGAGCTTCGGGGGGAAGAATAATGAACATGCGGACAATGAGACAGACAGACAGACAGAGAAAGAAAAAGAGGTAGACAACACAAACAGAAAGCTTTGTGATATATTCCAAATGCACGGTTACTGACTTGCATGATGAATGTGTCGTTCTGCATGCTAGGGTGCAGGATGTAACTGCCAAATTCTCCGTACTGCAGCCTCAGTTTGCCGCTCTCGTTCCGGCTGACTACCACGTCGCCAAAGGCGTAGTTCCTGTAGGTGCCTTCGTAGTCCTCTATAGGGCGGATCTGCGGACACAGCACGTTCTCGTCATGATATTACAAACGATAGCAGAGGACACACACACACACACACACACACACACACACACACACACACACACAGCCGATAATAGAGCGCGCACACACACACACACACACACACACACACACACACACACACACAGCCGATAGTAGAGCACACACACACACACACACACACACACACACACACACACACACAACCGATAGCAGAGGACACACACACACACACACACACACACACACACACACACGCACACACACACAACCGATAGTAGAGGACACACACACATACACACACAACCGATAGTAGAGGACACACACACACACACACACACACACACGCGCGCGCGCGCGCGCGCGCACACACACACACAACCACGCACGCACGCACGCACACACACACACACACACACACACACACACACACACACACTCTGTCTCTCCTTCCCTCTGCTCATTGACTCTACTCAGGCCAGCATCTCCGATCTGAAGGCATGGATGACTGAAGACAGGCGAAAATTAAATGAGGGTAAAACTGAAATCATGATTATCACCCCACAAAGACTTTGCCACTCAGTCTCTCTTCCTTCCTCAGTCTCCCTCAGTGGCCCCCACATTCCTCTTTCCTCTTCCGTCCGCAGTCTTGGTGTCATACTGGTTACTGGTTACTGGTTTGTGTCCGTGTTGAAGCCCTTTGGAACTTGTTCACAGGTCTTCTCACTAATACAACTGAAAAGGCATACGTGGTGCAAGATGTCGACAGTGACTAATAATAGCAATCTGGGTCAAATTTTGCAGGGAGCTCCTTCCAGTGTGCGTCGAGCCTGTTCTTGAAAGTACTGACTGATGGGGCTGTGACCACACTGTCTGGCAGGCTGTTCCAGGTGGCGGTTACGCACTGAACAAAGAAACTGCTTGTGATGTTGAGTCTGCAGTGTGATCTGTCCAACTTCAGGCTGTGCCCTCTGGTATCTCTGCCTTGGAAGTAGCTGATGTGGGGGCGGCTGGTCAAGTACAGGCCATGCGTGTATTTGTACATGTCGATCATATCCTCCCTGAGGCAGCGGTGCTCAAGACTGGGCAGGTTCAGTGCAGCAAGGCAATCTGGATACGGCTTGTCCTTCATATTCGACCAGTCTCTTTCCTATTAGCAGCATGTTGCAAACATATGCAAACTGTGTTACTATGAAATTAGCAGAATTCATCCATTCGTCATCTCCTGACTGAAGATGCAGCCAAAACTCTCCTCTGTGTCTTTGTGCTGTCCCGCCTGGATTATTGTAATTCCCTACTTGTCGGTTCACCCAGCTACCCCATTGCTATGCTTCAGAAAGTCCAGAACTATGCTGCTCGTCTTGTCTTTCGTTCCTCTAAATTTGATCACATCTCTCCTCTACTTCATGCTTTACACTGGCATCCACTACAAGAAAGAATAATTTACAAAGTCGTATCTCTTTGTTTCAAGTCCATTGATGTTATCTTTCTGATCTCATTCATCCTTACACACCCTCACGCCCACTCCGCTCTTCTTCTGGTACACGCATGCTTAGGATCCCTCTTGCTCAAACCAAAACATATGGCCAACACAGTTTTTCATACCAAGCCCCCATTCTTTGGAATCAACTTCCTCAGCATCTCAGTCACTCTTCTTCGCTGCAGTCTTTCAAATCCAGTCTGGAGACTTTTCCCCTCCTGAATAATTCTCAACAGCTCTTCCCTTTCCAGTAAGATCTAAAATGCTTATTAGCGAGTGAGTGAGTTCTGATAGTTTCAGAATTTGTTGTTTGTATTTTTGATTGTCTACTATATTGGTGCTCTGACTTTTGTGTGTGTGTGTGTGTGTGTGTGTGTGTGCGTGTGCGTGTGCTTGTGTGTGTTGTGGGTGTATGTGTGTGTGTCTGTGAGGGGGGGGGCGGCTGGGGGAAATAATTTTTTTGATAATATTTGTTATCTTGTGCATAAAACGCAAGCAAAGGGAACTAACTTCTGCAGTATTTCTGAGTGTGGACATGCGTGTCAATTTGGAGGGAGAAAACAGGTCAAGGCTGTAACGTGCCATAGATTGAATGGGCTAACGAGTCCACGCAAGGTGTAAAAAAAACAAAAAAACAAAAAACAACAACAACAGAGAAAGAAATAACATCAAATAAAATGTCTCCCACCAGTTCGTCCTCTCTGCCGGCGTATCCCGGTCGGGGATAATGGGAAGTGGCCGAAGAGTCCGCTTCCTGAGTCAGCTCTGTCATCTTGGACATGACGTCACAGACATCCTCGATCTCTATCCAGGGCTCTCCGTGCAGCAGCAAGTCCAGGGCGAACATGTTGACCAGAACCTTGGCGGCGTAGGCACTAGCCCCGGCCTGCCCCGTGAAGGCCGTGAAGGCGCCCACCTGACGGGAGGGAAGGATGGTGCTCAGCGATTCGTAGCCTGGCAGCGAACCGTCCTGGGACATGAAGGAATAGCCTGCAAAAAACACGGTGCGTGCTAAGGCAGTAAATATTGACTTTCAGATGGGATGAAATAACTAAGTTTTATGGATATCAATTGATGACACTGTGAATTCTACATGTAAAAATCCTGTTGATGGTAATATCCAGCCGTTGCCATGGAAGCCGGCCTTCAGTAGTCAGTGGTTACTTTTCCAGTTGGAATAAACTGAATACGTAAGGTATCAAAGTATGTTATTCACTGGTTTTAGTGTATCCGCAAATATTGTTTACCAACCCAGGAAGGGGCAGAGAAAATGGTGACTAATGGAGAAAACAGCGAATGGTGAAGGACATGGGAAGGGGCTGTATACGTAAGAACGTTTGCTTTGTGTTTCATTTTAGCTTTTCGCTGGATATACTCCGATCAAATTTGATACATGTATACTGTAATTTGGTTAGGAAATGAAATGAAAAGTTAGTTTAGATAAAGTGAAGTATCCTGAGAACTACCCTCAGTCATTTGAAACACTGATTGGATACAGTTGTTGTTTTGTTGTTTTCGGGAAAAAGCATAAGAGCACGCATTCAGAACTGAAAAAATCCCTGTCAGTAATTAAAATGAGATAAATCAGCTAACAATTTTACACATACAACTCATTCGCGTTACCCTCTCCCTTCATGGACATGACAAGACATGTTTCATTCCAAGAAACTCCGTGTTACGTATTTCATGTAATAGTATGAAACATGAAAATACTGGCATTGTGCTAGCAATAATTTCAATGTCCATTTCAAGACGTCGCAGAAGTGATACATATACAGGAAAAACTATCAGTCCGTCAAGCAACATAAAAAGATGAATTAAGTCTTCATTATTAGACACTTGAAGAAATGAAAGAGTATTTCTAATTTCTAATCAGTTAAAATGTGTTCACAGGGAGTTTACAAATAAGAAAACTCAAAAGGAGGAAGATCATAATTCGTTTATCGTACGTAGTCTTGAGGAAAATGATTCACCGGATCACTAGACAAATGTTTTTATAACAGTTAATGGAATTTCAAAACATTTGATTTTTTCAGTAAAAGTTTAGCAAGTATATTTTTCTTGCTTCTTCAAAAAGGCAGTGGAACTCATCCTTCTGCAAGATGTCAACAGTCATACTTTGTACAACGTCTGTCTTCATGAGGGATATTTTGATATTCACCAATTTGACAGGAAGTCTGTGGTTCGACATTCTGAATTTCGCAGATGTACAAGTTTGTATTTCTGGCAAAACTGTAAAATAATTTTCAAAGGAAAGCATGCCCTCCTACGGTTTATAATCACTAGAGTACTAGTCTCATACAGAGTTGGTCTTTTGAACTCTTTTAACACATGTATAACTGAACAAAGCACGAGAAATGTAAGGATGAAGCTGCTAACTTTAAAAACCACTTAATATAGTGTGTGTGTGTGTGTGTGTGTGTGTGTGTGTGTGTGTGTGTGTGTGTGTGTGTGTGTGTGTGTGTGTGTGTGTTTCACAACTTAAAAAAAAGGAGAAAAAACCCTGCCTTTTGCTTGGATTTCATAATTAAAGGTAAAAGGTCCCACGACCTTTTACGGCCACTGTGTCTTGGGCTCGACATAGGAAGGCGGCGACCAATCGTCTCCTTCCGCCGTTTGAACTTCCCTATCCGGCCATGCACCATTCAAACACGGGTGGATTGAGGAAACTCGGTGTTATTTGCCTTCTCAAGGAAACATCACAATGACAAAGCGGGGCCTCGAATCATGATCACTTGTATACGTAGATACTGAAGTCAAACGCCTAACTGATTCTACAAACGGCCCCCGTCTTTTTTTTTTGTAAATACAAATGATGATTATTACATATCATAATGATATGATAATAATAGTTGTAGGAAATGCACTCATATGGCACTGAAACTAGTGTGGAGACAAATCAAAGCGCTTGCACCTAAGTCGTTCACTTGTGAGCATAGCTGTGATTCAAATGGATGAAAGTAAACAAAACAAAAGCATAAATATATACAAATTCATGTATATTGGCAGCTATTGAAAAGGCTGTAGACGGCCATGGGGAGGGATGGAGAGAAGGAAGGGGGAATTACTTCGATAAGAGGTGTGTTTTGATTAAGACAAGACTTTAAACAGATGGGTTAGAGATCTGACGAACCAAACACACACACACACACACACACACACACACACACACACACACACACACACATGCACGCACGCACGCACGCACGCACGCACACACATTCTCTCTCTCTCTCTCTCTCTCTCTCTCTCTCTCTGTCAAAAAAAAAAACCCACACACACACGATCTTACACGCATACACACACATACACACACGTGCGCGCGTGCACACACGCATTAACAAGCACACACACACACACATACACACACACACGCACGCACATACACACACACACAAACACACACAAACACACACACACACACACACACACACCTTTCTCTCATAATTCGGAAGTAGACTCACAACTGTAGAAAGATTAAATGAAAAAAAAAAAAAATAAAAAGATTCCATACCTCGATACTGCCCCTTGATCCAGCCCAAAGCGTTGCTCTCTCTAGTATAGGAGACCTGAGTGGTGGGCTGGGTGAAGCCGGAAGTACGTGGGTTGAGGTCATTGGCACGGGTCTGCACGGGCGTAAAGGTGGACTGGATGGCCTTCTCCCTGACCAGCTGAAATCAACAGCAATCTGCATCTTTGTAGTCTGCCAGTGATTCAGAAATCAACAGCCTGGATATCATAATCAAACAGCAGCCTGCATCTTTATAGCTTGTCTGACATTGATATAATCCAGCAAAATATTCATCTTTACACTCTGATATGATATTAGAATCAATCAGCAGCCATAGTCTTTATATTTTCACATTCATCTGGACCCGCTAGTAACTTCATGTCATCAGCTTGCAGATCAATTGTAAGTGACCTGAATTAGCGTTCATATTACATGCCATTTGCACATAATCACAGCAAGGGCTTCAGTGTGGTGTTTGTAGACGAAATAAAGACTGAATTTTTGTATATTTTAAGCATAAAGGTTCACAATCTCTTGACATTGGGAAATTCATTTTGATGGAAACACACGTTAACTATGAAAGGGTTAAAGCGGTGTACAAAACTAGAATCATAATAAACCAAGTACGCACAATCAAAGCTAATACTTGGTTAAATTCAGTAACACAAAGACATTGCCCATTAATCTGAAAACATAGAGACTTTGAATTGTGTTTTTTTTTCGGCCAATGAAGAAGTCATGTGAAGCACTTTAAAAAGGTGAACGTAAAGGAAAAGAGAAGGAAAGATAACAAAGATGTGTGCCATGAACCACATAAACTGAGGTAATAAAAAAAGACAGAAAATATAGTAAAGCTTAAATGCGGCAGGTATATGTCATTAAAAGAAAGGAGGAAGAAAAGAAACGAAAGCATTAGGAAATAAAGAAAGAAAGAGAAATAAACACTATCTCAACAACAACAACAACAACAACAACAACAAGAGAGGCAAGGTCTTCAAGACTCACTTGTGATACACTTAAAAAAATCCAAGCTTTTTATGTATTGAGTATAATTTCAAAATGTAATGTTTAAGATGAGAAAGATCAGTTTAAAGCAAAATAAGTCCCCTAGCATTAATTACAGAGTAATTTCCCTTTTTTACTATCTGCACCAAAACGTTTGCAAAATGATTAAAACTTCCATGCTTAGCAAAAGAAGTTCCTGTTTGAACAAAAAATGATAATAATGACTGCTCTTGTTGTTGGGTCAGAATATCAGATCAAAGTGCCAAGTTTAGAGAATACAAAAAATATACATATAACAGTAAATGCAGTTTGCATATAATTAGGCTTCATATTTGATTTTTTTGTGCCCATCCCAGAGGTGCAATATTGTTTTAAACAAGATGACTGGAAAGAACTGAATTTTTCCTATATTTATGCCTAATTTGGTGTCAACTGACAAAGTATTTGCAGAGAAAATGTCAATGTTAAAGTTTACAACGGACACACAGACACACACACACACACACACACACACACACACACACACACACACACAGAGAGAGAGAGAGAGAGAGAGAGAGACAACCGAACACCGGGTTAAAACATAGACTCACTTTGTTTACACAAGTGAGTCAAAAATCTGCCTGATATTTCGATTTTTTTTTTTTTTTTTTTTTTTTTTTTTTTAAATCAAGTCCTTCTTTGTTTACCATCAACTTGCATATTCGTTTCTTTGGTTCTGTGCCTGGGAGAAAAGAGAGACAAACGACTGACAGAAAGGCTGCAGCCTGAAGGTTATAAAATGTAAAGACGAATAATCGCGTGTGCTCAGAAACAATATCCCGTAGTGTGTACTGTGGATCGTAATCAAACCTGTGCACCGGCAGCCCGTAAAGTGGTGGCATGACTGACCTGTTGGTTGTTCAAAGTCTTGCCGCCACTCAAGATAAAGTGCATCCACTTGGACATGTCGCTAGCTGAGGCACATACTGATGTCGCTGCCGCCACCACCTCCTGCCCTCTGCAACCACCACCCACTTTTTTTTTACCCTTTTTTTGTTCATATCCATCAAGCTTGTGTATGAGGGAAAAATTAAAAGTTTAACACATGTGCTGTACAATACAGTTACCAACCAGTATGGATTTAACTTCATTTCACACAGGTATCTTCCGTGTACAAGAAGCATTCAGGTGAAATGACAGTACAATATCGGCAATAATATATAAAGCAGACCAAACGGTAACACTGTCCCGATTTTTAATACAGTAGAATATATCAGACTATGTGACAATAGCGTGCACTAGAATAATGTTTCAAACAACATTTTCAAACCGTGATTTCCCGCAAATTTCATGCAAGGGTACCGTTTTCTAGTAAATATTATGACTACCATGTCCAGCGATTGCAGACATCTTTCGACTTAATAACACCACCCACATCATCATAGTCATCGTCAGTGGTTAGAAGAACAGGACAATGCAGTCACCTTTAGTGGTCAACAGAATAGTACAGTGCACCCTTTGTGGTCAGTAGAACAGGAGAATGTAATCACTTTTAGTAGTAGTAGTAGTAGTAGTAGTAGAACAGGACAGTGCAGTCATCATTACTGGTCAGCAGAATAGGACAATGTCGTCATCTTTAGTGGTCAGTGGAACAGGACAATGTGATCATCTTTAGTGGTCAGTAGAACAGGACAATGTGATCATGGTTAGTGGTCAGTGGAACAGGACAATGTGATCATGATTAGTGGTCAGTGGAACAGGACAATGTGATCATGGTTAGTGGTCAGTGGAACAGGACAATGTGATCATATCTAGTGATCAGTGGAACAGGACAACGTGATCATCTTTAGTGGTCAGTGGAACAGGACAAGGTGATCATGGTTAGTGGTCAGTGGAACAAGACAATGTGATCATGGTTAGTTGTCAGTAGAACAGGACAATGTGATCGTCTTTAGTGGTCAGTGGAACAGGGTAATGTGATCATCTTTAGTGGTCAGTAGAACAGGACAATGTGATCATCTTTAGTGGTCAGTGGAACAGGGTAATGTGATCATCTTTAGTGGTCAGTAGAACAGGACAATGTGATCGTCTTTAGTGGTCAGTGGAACAGGGTAATGTGATCATCTTTAGTGGTCAGTAGAACAGGACAATGTGATCGTCTTTAGTGGTCAGTGGAACAGGGTAATGTGATCATCTTTAGTGGTCAGTAGAACAGGACAATGTGATCATCTTTAGTGGTCAGTGGGACAGGACAATGTGATCATCGTTAGTGGTCAGTGGAACGGGACAATGTGATCGTGGTTAGTGGTCAGTGGAACAGGACAATGTGATCATCTTTCGTGGGCAGTGGAACAGGACAATGTGATCATATTTAGTGGTCAGTGGAACAGGAAAATGTGATCATCTTTAGTGGGCAGTGGAACAGGACAATGTGACCATATTTAGTGGTCAGTAGAACAGGACAATGTGATCATGGTTAGTGGTCAGTGGAACAGGACAATGTGATCATGATTAGTGGTCAGTGGAACAGGACAATGTGATCATGGTTAGTGGTCAGTGGAACAGGACAATGTGATCATATCTAGTGATCAGTGGAACAGGACAATGTGATCATCTTTGGTGGTCAGTGGAACAGGACAATGTGATCATGGTTAGTGGTCAGTGGAACAAGACAATGTGATCATGGTTAGTTGTCAGTAGAACAGGACAATGTGATCGTCTTTAGTGGTCAGTGGAACAGGGTAATGTGACCATATTTAGTGGTCACTGGAACATGAAAATGTGATCATGGTTAGTGGTCAGTGGAACAGGACAGTGTGATCATATTTAGTGATCAGTGGAACAGGACAATGTGATTATCGTTAGTGGTCAGTGGAACAGGACAATGTTTAGTGGTCAGTGGAACAGGACAGTGCAGTCATTAGTACTGGTGGATAGAACAGGACAATGTGATCATCTTTAGTGGTCAATAGAACAGGACAGTGCATTCAGCTTTAGTGGTCAGTAGAACAGGACAGTGCAGTCATGATTACTGGTGGGTAGAACAGGACAATGTGATCATCTTAAGTGGTCAGTGGAACAGGATAATGTGAAAATCTTTAGTGGTCAATAGAACAGGACAGTGCATTCAGCTTTAGTGGTCAGTAGAATAGGACAGTGCAGTCATTATTACTAGTGGGTAGAACAGGAGAATGTAATCATCTTTAGTGGTCAGTGGAACAGGACAATGTGATCATCTTTAGTGGGCAGTGGAACAGGACAATATGATCATCTTTAGGGGTCAGTGGAACAGGACAATATGATCATCTTTAGTGGTCAGTAGAATAGGACAATATGATCATCTTTAGTGGTCAGTGGAACAGGAAAATGTGATCATCTTTAGTGGTCAGTGGAACAGGAAAATGTGATCATCTTTAGTGGTCGGTAGAACAGAACCGTGCAGTCAGCTTTAGTGGTCTCTGGAATAGGGCAGTGCAGTCATTATTACTGGTCAGTAGAACTGGACAGTGCAGTCATTGTCAGGGGCTTAGCAGAACAGGTAGAGCAGTCATCTTTAGTGGTCAGTGGAACAGAACAGTGCAATCAGTTTAGTGGTCTGTAGAGCAGGACAGTATGGTCGTCTTTAGTGGTCAATGTAACAGGACATTGCAGTCACCTAAGTAGAACAGGACAGTGCAGTCATAATGAGTGGTTAACAGAACAGGACAGTGCATTGATCCTTAGTGGTCAGTAGAGCAGGACAGTGTAATCACCTTTCATGGTCAGTAGGTCAAGACAGTGCAGTCATCATTGATGATCAGTAGAACTAAATAGTCATCTTTTGTGACCAGCAGAACTAGACAGGATATATATATATATATATATTTTTTTTTTTTTTTTTTTTTTTTTTTTTACTGCTCAGCAGGTTGGTCAATTTTACTGGTCAGTAGAATATGACAGTATGGTCAATATAACTCAGTTTCAGTTTCCCAAGGAGGCGTCACTGCGTTCGGACAAATCCATATACACTTGTGACACGACATCTGCCTGGCAGCAGCATAACCCAACGCGCTGATGAGGACTTGAGTGCATGCATATACATTTGTGAACGTACTTGAGTGGATTTTTTCATCGGAACCTTGCCAGAGGGGAACACTTCTGTTGCCATGGGGTTCTTTTCCAGTGGACAAAATGCATACTGCACACAGGACCTCGGTTTATCGTCTCATCCTAATGACTAGATGCTCATTTTTTTCCGGTCAAACTTGGGAAAAAGGGCGAGAGCGGGAATCCAGACCCTCACGGACACTGTACTGGCGGATACGCATCTTAACCATTCTGCCACGTTCCTCCTAGATGAAACTCAATATTACTCATCAACAGAATATGCCAGTATGGTCATCTATAATTAAGGTCAGTAGAAGTGGATCAGTCATATTCTTTTGCCAATAGAACAGGAACTACGGTGATTGAATGGGTCATCTTATAAGACAAACAAGCAAGGAAAATAAAACCAGTCGGCACTAACTTATATGCATCCCAGGGAACTGGGTGGTGATTTCCACGGAACTTGAGATAAGGTGGAGCCACGCGACTGCTGTCCTGGGCGTCCGTGTGCACAAACCCAGCGTTGGACATGCCTAGAGGAGTGAAGATGTGCTGACGCATTAATTGGTACCACGTTTCACCGCCCAGAGCGCGTGCAGCATCCTCTGCCAGGGAAAACAGTACCTCATTGTAAACGGTTTCGTCTCGGAATTGCCTGACTTCTGGTGCGAAGCGGAGATTCCTGTAAGCATACAAAAACAGGATCGTGCAGATAGAACAGCACGCACCAATTGTCTCTTAAATGGTTGTCCAGATGCAGAAAAGTGTCCACTTTTTTTTATAGATTGAAACAGATTAACTTGTTTTGGTGTGGTACGTCTTCCACCTGAGAAAAGCTGGTTAAAAATAAAGGCGTTTGTTATCGTTCATGTGCGTTCCCAACAGCCCTCTTGAATGGCACTTTGCAGGCATAACAATATCCATGGTCTGGCCTCTCTGAACTGTACCAGTGCTCACAACATGTCACGGTGCTGCCTGACCTGTGTTCATATGTGCATTATTCAAATTGTATATTTATATATGTGCATATATATATATATATATATATATATATATATATATGTGTGTGTGTGTGTGTGTGTGTGTGTGTGTGTGTGTGTGTGTGTGAGAGAGAGAGAGAGAGAGAGAGAGAGAGAGAGAGAGCAAACTTACATGTATTGTATTCAAAGTTTTTTTTGCTTCTTAATCTTTTCATGTGTCTTTCATATCCGCTAACAGAATTTGACGAAGCCCCAAGAAGAAGGTGAACATTTTGTTCAAAGGATCAAAAGACACCGTTACGGCGCCTGTTTTGTTTGTGCATGAATTTATCTACCCTGGGGAATAGCTTTGTGAGGTATGATGCCAACAAGCAAGTAAGAGAGTGTTTACTTTTGATTATTTTTCTATTTCTAGCTTCTTATCTTAAATGTATTTGCATATTACTGGTTAACCAAGCATTATTTCTTTCAGTTTCATTTTTTGGAACTGCTCTCAGTATTCATTGATAATCTTCCACAGCCCTGAAGGTCTTTCACAGTTTAGACCTGTGGACAGAACAAAGAGAGTAGAGAGATAGACGGATGATGGCGGCGGGGACAGAGAGAGAGAGACAGACAGACAGACAATGTGGCCCAGACTGACTGTGGCGTATCTATAAGGCCCATTTTAACAGGGACAGAGGAGAAAACGAGATAATAGTTATGACGAGAAAGAGTGGAAGAAAAAACTGTTATGGGAAAGGACGTGAAGCATAACCATGAAAAAGAGGGACAGACAGACAACTGACTGCATCAGCCTGTAACGGTCCATGCCCTTGGCGACAGCCACGATGTCCATGTTGCTAAGGCCTGTGCGCATGCCCAAGATGTCCTTGAGGTTGATTCTCTGGGTGCGGAAGTGTCCGGGCAGGTGATAGGTGGAGCCTGTGATCTGGTGCACCGGGCTGTCCATGGTGTGGCTGTCATCACACACACACACACATGTAAATAATGAGTTATTATACCAAATGAATCATACAGAAATCTTCAGTTGCGTGAGTGTTTTTTTTTTTAAATTTGGTTTTGTGTGGGGTTTTTTTTCTTCTTTTTTATGTGCGTGGTTTTTGTTGTTTGTTTTTTTGTTTTTTGTTTGTTTGGTTTTTTTGTTTTTTTTTTGGAGGGCACGTGCTTCCGTGTGTGTGTGTGTGGGTGGAGAGGAGTATTGATGGGAAGGCGGGGGGCTTGGGAACGAACTGTAAAGCGTTTTGAGCAGTATTTCTGGAGAAATGCGCTATATAAATGTCCATTATTATTATTATTATTATTACTTTCGTCTTCTTCATCTTCATCTTCTTCTTCTTCAGCATTTCCAGGCCATGTTCAGACGGTCAGCAGTCCGCTGGAGGTCAGTAGCCGTTCCCCACAACTTGTCCTGCAGCGCTGCGGGACTGAGCCAGATCTGGCGCCTCAGCTCTTTGTGCAGAGGGCAGTCTTGCGGGACATGGGCTGGAGTCTGAGGAGCGGTGTCACACAGACATTGGACTGCGTGGGAAATTTTTAGTTTGTAGAGATGGGAAAGCAGCTGGCAGTGGCCTGTGCGCAGTCTGAGTATGATATACAGGAATAACACTCGACAAATACATAAAGAAAGTATTCTGTTTAACAATTAATGGAAGAATAAATTTCCACCTTAAATCCAATAGTTTACTTGTCAATGAACAAAAAACAAAAGCAAAAAAACAATAACATAAGATCAGATTAGCATTCAATTAAACAAAAAAAAACAAAAACAAACAACAAACAAACAAAAAAACAACAACCAAAAAACAAAAAAACAAAACAAAAACAAAAACACACACTTCATTATATTGTTGTTTCGTTGACTTCCAGGAGGCTTTCGAGGCAATGTTTCTCAACGTATGGCAAATTGGGATAAGATGACAACGATTTGCACGAAAGAAAACAATGTATGGCCTCAGTGTCTTTTAGCACGAAACGTTCCAACATCTTTATCGATGAAAGATTGAACAGGTGATGATTCACCTTGCTTGAATGATAGTAAAAGTAAGATGGAAACACTATTCTTTGTATGTATATGAATGGCCATGCTGTCAACAGCCAAAACTGGCCTTCAAAACAAAACAGGTACACGTGCTTTGCTAGAGGTAACAACATATCAACAAAGATAAGACAAAAGTATTGATCTTTACAACAACAACAAAAAAGAAAGAAAAAAAAAGACCCAAAGATTCCGATTTATTTCAAATTTGGACAAAGCATTCTAGTAACAACTGACATACAAATATCTTAGTGCACATGTTCACGAAAATTAAAAAAGTTCTAAAACAGGAGAATTTTGGAAGACATGCCAACAAAGCACTGAAATAGATACCGCTCTGTTACGCCCCATATTGTCAGTTTGCGACAATCTGAGCAGGCCTCGTTCCCTGTGTATTTGTATTTCTATTTGTATTACTCTTTTTGTCACAACAGATTTGTCTGTATTCGGGCTGCTCTCCCCCAGGAGAGCGCGTCGCTACACTGACAGCGCCACACATATTTTGGCATTTTTTCTGCCTGCAGATTTTTCATTTGTTTTCCTAAGTGGATTTTTCTACAGAATTTTGCCAGGGACAACCCTGTTGTTGCACTGGGTTCTTTTACGTACGCTAAATGCATGCCACACACGGGACTTCGGTGCGTGCGTGCGTGCGTGCGTGTGTGTGTGTGTGTGTGTGTGTGTGTGTGTGTGTGTGTGTGTGTTCAATTCATTTAATGTCTATCCACATTAAGTGATATTAGACACACACAAAAAAGGGGGGGAGGTGTGTGTGTGTGTGTGTGTGTGTGTGTGTGCGTGCGTGCGTGCGTGCGTGCGTGAGTGCGCGTGTGTGTGTGTGTGTGTGTTCATTTTTTAGTTAGCGTCTTTCCACTATTAGTGATACTAGACGATTAAAAAAAAAGGGGGGGGGGGGGGGGGTTAGGGTCTAGAGGAGAAGTCAGAAAAGGTAAAAAAACCGACTAAAAATGAGTAACTAAAATGCAATTGAATTTAACAGTAACAATTCAATAATGATAATAATTACAAAAACCATGAACACAAAGTACATTAAAGGAATGTAGAAACAGGTCTTTGAATTAATGCCTTTGAAAGTTCGACCTTTAACCTCGTTAGAAATAATTTTCCAAAAATCGTCCACAGAATAGGTATTCTCTGTGAAACACTTCGACAAGAAGGTGCGTAACTGCTGACAGTGAAACAAACAATGATGCAAGCCAAACTGCTCACCACAGATGCATATAACATCTTTACAATATTTCGTCTTCAGCGCGTCAAGTTTTATACAGAAGAAAGTAGAGTTGATCAATCTTGTATAGTAAGCTGATGGATTCGGTACCTTTTCTTCAATAATGACATTATGCTTGACTGAGGGGGGCTTCTTCTCTGAAGACCTTGTACTGTCCAGCTCTCCATAGAGTTTCTTATCACTGAGACATGGGTAAGCCATTGACTTTCAGGAACAGTCTGAATGACGTTCGGGAAAGACCGAGTGATACTGGGAAAGACTAGACTCTCGGGTTCCGTGGGCTGGCAGCCCCCTTACCCTTAATCAATAGCTACAAGATGTTCAAAGAAGAGATGCTCCCAGGATTAACCGAAAGGGGGAGAGAATGATGAATCCATCGGCGCCAACAGAATCACGACAGGATACGGTAAACGGACTACGATTTCAGAACTGATGGAATTCCCATGTGTCTGTGGGCGGAAATTCTCCACTGAGCGTGGCATGAAGATCCACAGGACCAAAAAGGGTTGTGTGAAGAATCTGACGAATGCTCAGCAGCGCACTGCACCAGCAGATAAGACGCCGGAAAACCAAGGCCAGGATTCAAACCACAGTGCCAAGGACATCCACGCTGATAACTCAGACGAATCAGTCGTACAAGTCTTGATGCCAAACGCCAGAAACTTAACTTACTACCTGCAATTGCAAAAACGGAATGGGAAGAGTTGGACCAGAAAATAGTACGAAAACTTGATGTGCTGATAGGAAAGAGCACATTGGAACACAAGTTAGCCTCCTACGGAGATATCGTGTATGCAACCTGTTGGGAAACCTATAGAATGAAAGAACCAAAGACAAAAACACCTTCTCAAAAATCCAAGCGACAACGAGAAATGCAAAAAGAAAGCTCAAGAAAACGATGAAGACAGCTTCAGAATTTGAGAAGCAGGGGCTACAGAAACTTTGGAAAGACCTGAAAGCAAAGCACAGTGCCTTCAGTAAAGCAAAATCAGCAAGGAGGAAAAGGAACAAAAAGAAGAAGGCACAAGACTGCTTCTTCCGAGACCCCTTTCAGTTCGCCAGGAAACTGTTCGAGCAGCCCAAATCAGGGACACTCACAGTGGACAAAGAAACACTCAGGAAAACGTATTCTGATCCGCAAAGCAAGAAACCACTAGATCTCAAGGGTGTGGTTCATCCCAGGAAACTAAAGAAGATGTTTAGCAATAAACCACCAACCCTTGAGGAAGTACAGAAAGTGGTCAAGAAAGGCAGGGCCAAATCATCACAAGGGCCAAACGGAATACCATACCTGCTGTACAAGAAGTGTCCTGAAGTCCTTGAGTGGTTCCACAGAGTGATAAGATCAGCATAGAGGAACCTGAAGATCAGCAACCAGTTGATGATAGCTGATGGCGTGTACATCCCGAAGGAGCAGAATTCAATTACCTTCAGCCAGTTCAAATCAATATCGCTCCTGAATGTCGAAGGAAAAATCTTCTTCTCTGTCATGGCTGCAAGACTGACAAAATACCTCATAGAAAATGAGTACCTTGATGTGTCAGTCCAGAAAGGTGGCATCCCATGAGTTCCTGGCTGTGTTGAACATGCCACAATGATTTGGGATGCAACCCAAAGAGCAAAGGCAGAGAAAAAGAACCTTGACGTGGTATGGCTGGATCTGGAAAATGCGTATGGGTCAGTTCCTCATGAGATGATCCAAATTGGCTCTCGAGATGCACCATGTACCAACGAACATCAGGGAAATGCTGAAGAAGTACTTCCATGGATTCTCAATGCGGTTCACCACCAAGGAATACACGACAGATTGGATCAATCTGGAATTGGGCATAGCCATGGGCTGTGCAATTTCTCAAATCCTGTTCGTGCTGGCAATGAGGTTAGTGATATGAAAATTCTGCGCACGGCGAGTGTTCAGTTCTAATCACTATTCACTGGTAACAGCACAACCAACAGTGAAACAGGGTACTCAAAGTCACCGTTAGATAGGCTAGTAAAACGTGAACTGTATTGAATAAGGCCAATGGCCAATGGTTCGAGTCAAAGTCTGGGTGTCTCTTGTCATGGTAACAGCCCCACAGATGTCTCGGATGAGGATGCCATGTCCAGGTGTTCCAGTTATAGGCTGCATATCGTCGCCCCCGGGGATGATCTCTGTACCATGTGGCGTCACCTTGCTGTCGAGTGGCTGGTATATCTACTGGGACTGTGCTGAAGAGACTGGCGTTTTCCTTTGCTGCCATCACTGTGTGGTCGTGACTGGTGTCGGTGTGCTGATCTTTTCTCAACTTTCCATCGGAAAAGGGCTTCGGTGTTCACTCTTTGCTTGCAGGTTTGACAGATTTATTGGAGCTATTTTGCTGATAACAATGTTTAATTGTGGGAATCTACTCAGGATGGTGTTGATACATATGTCCATTTCTTTGATGGATTGGTCAGTTTCTTTAGTTTTTATATTATTGACTCCTACATGGACAATGGCGGCTGCTGGTGATTTTTCTTCGCAAGACAAAACAGCTTTTGTGCAGTCTTGAATCGTGTGGGTCTTTATCATCGTGGCACAAAACCCACAGGGACGTCCCAGTCTTCTAGCATCAACTTTATTCAGAACAGAATCGTGGAAAATAAGCATCTTAGGTAAGTCACTTTGATTTGGGTCTTGGGAGTTGGGGGCAGTTGTATTTTGTTCGATCTTCTTTCTTTGCTCGGGTTTCTTCTTGCTGGGTTGATTTACGTGGGGTTTTTTTTTCAGTGTTCTTTTTCATCCCTTTGCGTCGTCTCAGGGTCAATTGTTAAGTCATTCTGTGATCTCATTTTGTTTTTCACGTCACGCGGACGGTTGTTTTGTTTTTCGTGGTGGTTTTACCAACACAGTGGGCACGGAAGCGGCAGGTGAGAGCGGCTGAGATCGCACTGCTTCCGCATAAGTCAGCGGGGCAGAAGGGACAGTGGGGAGAGTACTTTGTGTCAGTGAACTTGCCTCTTCTGTAAGTATGTTCGTTTCTGCGAGCGCTCTGTCCGTCCGAATGTCGCGTTTCGAAAGTGTCTGTAGGATCTGTCTCATGGTGTTGCCATTTTGTTGCAAATAAATCATTCTTTTCAGACCGTGTAAGACAGCAGCATGTACGTTTGGTGTTTCAGGCATGTCCTGGCTATATCTGTCATTGTCGTTTTCCTGTCCAGGTCAGCATGGACATTTGAAGTGGTCGTATCTAGAGTCTCTTTGACTTTGTTCTGTTGCTCTTCTAATTTTGTCACGGTATGTTCTGTGATATATTTGACAGCACACTTTTCACACGTACAGGTCCGCCTGGTTTGTACAAAAATGCTGAGTTGGTATGTTCGGTTCTTCTTCTTCCAGGGAAGCGTTAGTCCGGCAGCCAAATGACGATTTGGGGCTTGACCTAAAAAAATAGATCTCAGCGGTTTTGAGTTCTGTAGTATCCCGAGATCACATATCCAACTGATGCCACCCTGTCATTGTTGAACATTTTGAGAAATCCAACATGGCCGTCAAGATGGCGGCCTGAACTACAAACAAATTGGTATAAAATAATATTTTAAATACAAAACACTATTTTTGTGACAGACTTCCCAGGAAAAGTTATCTTTAAAGAAAACTTCATTTTTCATTGTTTACATTTCAAAGATGGCCGCTAATATGGGGGCCGAAAATAAAAAGTTACAGCACATGTTTGGTTTCACTTAGAGCGATAGTTTTCTTTCTTGCGACACAACAGCTCTGTTTGTTTCCCACTTTGGGATATGTAGAATATATTTTGATTCATTTCCATAGCTCGATTATATTTCATAACATAAAAATGGCCGCCAAAATTCAAGAAATGGATGGGTGTGGAGGTAGGAGGCCAATGTGATTTTCTGACAAACTAGAATGGTACGTTGCACTGCTGACATAAAACACAGTAGAGTAAGTTACTCTACCACAAGTAAATGGGTAACATTTTAAAAGCGTTTAAATATAACACGTAAACTGGAAAAAATGTGAAAAAGTAGGTCAGCGTCAGATGGTCAGAAAACCATCACACACACACACTGACAGAAAGTACTAACATAGGATACTGCGCAATATGGCTGGAAACTTACCAATATGTGTTGTGCTATGTTTATACAGGGACACAGGAACATGAGCAAAGACACGAAAATTGTACATCTGTATTTTGTTGTCAGTCACTGTCAGTGTTACACTCTGAGTAGGCAGAACATTGTCTGGTCTGAGCTGGTGACGCCTTGTGGCTGTTTCCACAGCTCCAGAGGATCTGGTGGTGCTTTTGATGCTGATTGGATAATATCTGTCAAAGGCAAGACAAACATTACTGTCTTTCAATTTGGTAACAATCAACTCCAGGAATCTTGTCCACATACGTTTGTACTGAGCCCTGATGTACTGAGTACCAAGTACTGATGGCCAACAGACAGTCCACAACACTGCACAGACATCAATGATCACAACCTCAGTTTTCTGACATGTACGTGTGAACAGATGAGACTGCAGTTTTCTTTTCAGTACAGACTTTGTGGCGGAAGGTCTCATGAGCTCACGGTAAACATGGAAGTTGGAATTGGCGCCAGCTCATGTTGAAATGTTTTCCAGGTCAAGAAAATGTGTGCTTATTAGACCTATGACTCTGCTGTAGATGAACTCTGTGTCAAACGTGGTTCCAGTACCTTTTTTGTCACTTTTCAGCTGACAGTCATGCTGACGATCTTCGAACTAAGGGAAACATTGAACCCTTCTGGCCTTGTACTCTCAAATTCCTCCATCTGCTTAACCCCAGATTCAAAGTTTTGTCAACGTTGACATTCTGGTTGTATATCATTCCAGTGGCGATGCTGACAGTGCTGCTGTATGATCATTTGGAGCAAGTGGGTTAATGCACACCAGAAGTTTCCTTTGAATTTTGTCTCTGTCTTTGGCATCGGGCTGAATCCACACACTGGCATTTCTTTTTGTGGAATGTAACATTCTGTGATTCAGTGTTCTTCTGCTCCTGGTTCTCAGAGATTCCTATGATCAGCTGGCTCCAAGTGTGGAGATTGAGTGCCCATCTGGCTTGTACACCAGGGTTCAGAGTGATGCCAGTCAGACCACCTGGACCATGACCTGATTTTTTTGGATGGCGACTGTTGTGTTGGATGCGGTGCTAGTTTCTTTTTGCGTTTCAGGTAGCGATTGATGTGAAGAGAAGAGGTATAAGTGGACGCACGGTTAA
This sequence comes from Babylonia areolata, assembly GCF_041734735.1. Classification (NCBI taxonomy): domain Eukaryota; kingdom Metazoa; phylum Mollusca; class Gastropoda; order Neogastropoda; family Buccinidae; genus Babylonia; species Babylonia areolata. The sequence goes on along the minus strand of NC_134901.1, from coordinate 32,486,639 downwards.
GATGGCAGCGTATAAAGGCATGTTCAGAAACAGAGAACAAACTTTCCAGTTTTTTTTATGTAAAGATGAATGCTGCTGGAAGTAGCAAAGTTCCTCTCCCATCTGTTGAAAAAAGGACAGAGGAATGTTCAGTATGTGCACACATGCACGTGGGTGTGCTCACAGACAGACAGACAGACACACACTCTCTCTCTTTCTCTCTTACAAACACCCATCAACCCACCCACCCACACGCAAGCACGCACGCATACACACGCACACACACACACACACACACACACACACACACACACACACACACACACACACAGAGTCTCTCTCTCACACACACACACACACACACACACACACGCACACACACACACACACACACGCAGGACACTCCAACTCAGTCGCTTATTATGTATGTTTTCACAACATGTTCCTTGAACTGCGTTCATCACAGCTGAAAAATACGGAAAAGGAAAACAGATTTTTGACGCGAATATTTCGCCATACATTCATTTTAACCCAGCAGTCTGCTTAAGCTATGACTGACATGAACGTTGTTTCAGAAAAAAAATCGTTTTCGTGTTCTTGTTACAAGTATCACGTTAGCGGCAAAATCATTAACAGTGTATTCTATAAACATGTCCAACAACTGAACAATCAATCTATTTTTTACGCACACATTCCAAACAACTGAAACAATAAACAACTGGCGAACATGTTAAAATACGGATTACTGAGAAATACTTAGTGTGAAATAAGTTACACTCACCTTAAAATTGTGTGTGTTGTTACAGGACGTTCCATTCAAATTACAATATAGTGGAAATCCCGCGATCTGCTTGGTATACAACCTTCATGGTTCAACGGAGAGGAAGGTGGTTGCAGCAGAGCACTCTGGAGTGCTGAGGGCAGGATGAGGCACATAGGACATCCTGGTCATCCACTGCATCCGTTTCCATCTCCAGTCGTCTTGACCTCGTCTTGCCACTGGATACAGACGGTCTCGAACAAGAGAGTGAGATCGACGGTGCGCAACTCCTCCTCACTATAAACAAAGTCATCGCGCAAGTCATCAGTCATCCTTCATCCCATACCATCATTTTCCCCAAGCCCTGTGGCAACAGGCGAGCGACGAAGCGACAGGTGTGGGTACACTGGCAGTCGTAGCCGCGGACCTGCACACAGGCGGCTCAGGCCATAGGGTCGTTTTTCACCGACTGGAACAGCGGTGGAGATAGGCAGCCCTCTGAGCGACTGAGCAGCCCTCTTCAGGACAGCACTGCTCACCTCCCTGGCTTGAGGAAGATGCTAGAAAAGGTGCCCTAAACATTGCCAGCTCCACACCACCCTAGTCAGCATACCGCGGCTGACGGGGACCCTACTCAAGCGGTCGACACACAAAGGAAAGAAAGAAGAAAACAAGGAGCACCCCATTGACCATTGCCACATGGAACGTGCGTACGCTTCTGGACAGAGGAGACTCAGACAGACCACAGAGACGCACAGCACTCATTGCGAGTGAACTAGCCAGGTACAACATCGATATCGCTGCCTTAAGTGAGACCAGGCTGGCAGAAGAAGGCGAACTCTGTGAGCGAGGCGCAGGCTACACCTTCTTTTGGAGTGGTCGCGGACCTGAAGAGAGACGTGAGGCTGGAGTTGGCTTTGCAGTGAAGACAACCCTTGTTGGCAAGCTGGCTGGCCCCCCGAAAGGAGTGAATGATCGCCTGATGACGATGAAACTCCCTTTATGCAACGGGAAGAAGTTTGCCACCATTGTCAGCGCCTACGCGCCCACCATGACCAACCCGGATGAGATCAAGGACAAGTTCTACGAGGACCTGAACGCTGTCATCACCACTGTTCCCAGCGCAGACAAGCTCATCATTCTTGGTGACTTTAACGCGAGAGTTGGCTGTGACAGCACCTCCTGGGAAGGCGTGATTGGGAAGCATGGGGTTGGTAACTGTAACAGCAATGGTCAACTACTTCTCCAGACATGTGCCGAGCACAACCTTCTTATCACAAACACCGTCTTCTGCCTCCCTACCCGTAACAGGACGTCATGGATGCATCCTCGCTCTGGGCATTGGCATCTCATCGACTTTGTCATTGTCAGGAAGAGGGACAGGCAGGACGTACGAGTCACTAGGGCCATGTGCGGCGCTGAGTGCTGGACAGACCACTGCCTTATCGTCTCCAAACTCAACCTCCGCATCCAGCCCAAGAGACGGCCTCAGGGCATGAAAGCACCCAAAGGCCTGAATGTCAACAAGCTGGAGCTAGGCAACATCAAGCAGAGTTTTGCTGACACCCTGGAGGAACGCCTTGAGTCCACCGCAGGACAACCAGAATGTGGAGGCAGCATGGGGCGCACTGCATGAGACGGTGTACAACACTGCCATGGAGTGCCTTGGGCCTTCTGCGCCAGAAAGTACAAAGACTGGTTTGATGAGAACTGCACTGAGATCAAGCAGCTGCTGGAAGACAAACGCCAAGCCTACAGAGCCCACATTGAAGATCCCAAGTCACAGTCAAAGAAAGACATACTGAAGAGCGCACGCAGCACCATCCAGCTGAAGCTGCGGCAGATGCAGGATTCCTGGTTGAGCAACAAAGCTGATGAGATCCAGGGCTTTGCAGACAGGAACGACATGAAGAACTTCTATAACGGCCTGAAAGAAGTCTACGGTCCCACCACCTCCGGATCTGCTCCACTCCTCAGTGCTGATGGTTCTACCGTAATCACTGACAAGGACGGGATCCTTGAGAGATGGGTTGAATACTTTCACAGCGTACTGAACCGCCCTTCCACCATCAATGATGAAGCCACCGACCGACTCCCCCAGGTGCCAGTCAGTGAGTCGTTGGATGTCATTCCAACTTTGGAGGAGACCCAGAAAGCTATCCGTCTGCTATCCAATGGCAAAGCCCCTGGCTCAGACTCCATTCCAGTTGAGGTCTACAAAGAAGGTGGTATGGCGCTGACTGAGAAGCTTCATCAGCTGTTCCAGCTCATCTGGCAGCATGAGGCAGTTCCACAGGACTTCAAAGACGCTGCCATCATACACCTGTACAAGCGCAAAGGAAATCGTCAGGCCTGTGACAACCATCGTGGAATATCCCTGCTGTCCGTCGCAGGCAAGACTCTGGCCAGAGTGCTACTCAACCGTCTCATAGCGCACCTTGAGCAAGGTCTCCTACCAGAGAGCCAGTGTGGCTTCCGGAAAGAACGCGGGACTATCGACATGGTGTTTGCTGCCAGACAGCTCCAGGAGAAGTGTCAGGAACAGAACGCCGACCTTTACTCCACCTATGTCGATCTGACCAAGGCCTTCAATACTGTTAGCAGAGATGGCCTTTGGAGAATCATGGCGAAGTACGGATGTCCCAGAAAGTTCATCACCATCATACAGCAACTAAACGATGGGATGCTGGCCTGAGTCCAAGACAACGGAGAGACTTCAGAACCATTCCCTGTCTCCAACGGAGTCAAGCAAGGGTGTGTTCTTGCCCCCACCCTGTTCAGTCTCATGTTTTCAGCCATGCTGACAGATGCCTTCAGAGACGCTGACGTAGGCATTGGCATCAGGTACTGCACAGATGGCTCATTCTTCAACCTCAGGAGGCTTCAAGCAAAAACCAAAGTGAGGACAGACACCGTGAACGACTTCCTGTTTGCTGATGACTGCGCTCTCAACGCTGCCTCTGAAGCTGACATGCAACACAGCGTTGACAAGTTCTCTGCTGCCTGTGACAACTTTGGCCTCACAATCAGCACAAAGAAGACTGAGGTGATGCACCTGCCAGCTCCAGGAAAGCCTTACGTTGAACCAAATAACTTCATCAACGGGCAACGACTGAACGCGGTGGACAAGTTCACATACCTGGGCAGTACACTCTCTCGCACAGTTGTCATCGACGACGTGGTGAATGCCAGACTCGCCAAAGCCAGCGCTGCCTTTGGCAGACTCCATAAGAACGTTTGGAACAGGAGAGGCATCACCCTGGAGACGAAGCTCAAAGTATACAAGGCCATAGTTCTCACCACACTGCTCTGTGGATGTGAATCATGGACGGTCTACAAACGCCACGCCAAAAAGCTGAACCACTTCCACACCACCAGCCTCAGAAAACTTCTCGGCATAAAGTGGCAAGAGAAGATCCCTGACACAGAAGTGCTCACTCGTGCAAACTTCCCCAGCATCTACACCATCTTGATGCAGGCCATGTAGTTCGCATGCCAGACCACCGGCTCCCCAAGAAACTGCTGTACGGTGAACTCCAACATGGCAAGCGCTCCCATGGAGGCCAAAAGAAGCACTTCAAAGACACTCTGAAAGCTTCTCTGAAGGCCTTCAATATCAGCCATGACACATGGGAGCTGAATGCAATGGACAGACCAAAGTGGCATTCAGCTGTCCACAAAAGCGCCAAATCCTGTGAGGCCAACAGAATCGCTGCAGCAGAGCAACGCAGACAGGCCAGGAAAAGCAGTGCCAGCAAGTCCCCGACAGCCGCCACCATCCCCTGTCCACACTGCGTCGGAACCTTCCGGTCGCGGATTGGCCTGACCAGTCATCTTCGCACCCACAGAGCCCAACCCACCCACCACCAGGATGACTAGAAGGTCCTCGTCGATCCCGACGGACGAACCACACACGCAACAAAACTGATGTCTTTCAGATTTTGACTATGGATAAACATGTGACCAAACAAACTGTTAGAAGAAAGGGACACAGGATGTATAGAAATGTGATTAAAAATTTTAAAAACTTCATATTATGTTACCAACACCAATTGTGTATTTTGAAATATTGCTTAGAAGTAGGTGACACTGCCTTGAAAAAAGGTGGCTGTTTTATGGTGCCACGCTCTCTCTCAGGGATGGGAGGCAGAAGACCAGACCGGTGATGACAGGCGGGACATTCCTGAGTTGAGTCAGCTGCTGACTGTAGTATGATACATGCGTTTGTAGTGCTTTGTGTATCCAGACGAGCTAAGGGAAATAACTCCGGTTGATCCGAACTTCGCGGAATAAACGTGGCTTACACAGAAGCACTCTGTCTGGACTCCATTTGTCCCTTTACATAATATTACATGGTGGCAGCAGTCTCATCGACCTCAAAACATGGCAGAAAACCAGCAGGCAAGTGACAACAACGGTCATCGACCCCTCGGTCTCCCCACTCCCAAACCGTTTGGCGGCACGCCAGCGAACTGGCTGAAATGGCGCCAGCGTTTCGAAAGATATTGGACGCCGTCCGGACTTATGAACAGACGACGACGTGAACAGGTCAGCACTTTTCTGTACACCATGGGACAAAGTGCTGACGACATTCTCGCCACCTTACGTGTAAACGAGGACACAGTTGAATTCAAAGACTTGCTGCAGGCCTTCAATGGTTACTTCAACGTTAGAAAAAACATCATTGTAGAAAGAGCAAAATTCAACAAACACATAGAGGCAGTTGGAGAAACTATTGATGCATTCAGTCAAGACCTCCACAAAATGGCCGACGAATGCAATTTTGGTGACTTAAAGAAGAGCTATATAAGACACCGAATCGTGGTTGGTGTTATCAGTGACACACTATCAAACGAGCTACAGTCGAAAGCAGAACTGACACTGGCCCAAGCTGTCCAACTCAGCAGGCAGGCAGAGGCCAGGAAAGAAAGCCAGCAGCTAATCAGAGGCAGTCCTTCAGTCAGCCTGGTAGACCTGCCACTTACAACCAACGCTTCAGCTCTAGGAGTCAGTACCAGCACCACAAGGCCAGCAGTGCTGCTGGCAACGTTTGTGGTTATTGCGGCAAAGAACCGCACAGTCGAGACAAATGCCAAGCTAAGAATGCAACATGCAGCAAGTGTCACAAACATGGACACTTCCAAGCAGTATTCCGCAGTAGCCAAGCTCCGCGACACACCCGTCGCCCAAGGGCAGTCCATGAGCTGTTTGAAGACGAGGAAGATGACGATGACAATAACTATGACAGCCATTTCCTGGGTCATGTCTACCATCTACAGGATGAAGACTGCTGGTCAGCTGAAGTCCTTGTCAATGGCTGTCCTCACACCTTCAAGCTGGACACGGGGGCATTAGTGACAGTGGTTGGGGGAAAATGGGCAGCCTCACATACTTGGACCAAGCCAACCAAAACCCTGAACGGACCAGGAAATACCAAACTGGACATACCCGGCACCTTTCAAGCACAGTTGCAGCACAAAGAAAAGACAACAACAGAAACGCTCTATGTCATCAAAGGACAGACATGCTCCCTCCTCAGCAGATCAGCCTGCACCAAGCTTGGCTTAGTTGCACGCATCCACAATATGACACAGACAACGGATTTCAAGCAAGAATTCCGTCAACTTTTCACTGGTCTCGGGCTACTGCAAACCCATTACTCCATTTCCCTTAAGCCAGAAGCCCGCCCAACATGCCTGTATGCCCCACGCAAAGTTCCCCATCCACTCGTCCCGAAAGTCAAGCGTGAGATCGACAGAATGATGGAAGAAGGAGTCATTTCCCCTGTTACGGAACCCACCAGCTGGTGCTTGGGAATCGTCATCGTTCCAAAACCAAACGGGGCAGTCCGCATCTGTGTGGACTTAACACAGCTGAACAAAGCCGTGCAGCGGGAAGTTCACCCCATGGCATCTGTGGACAAGAGCTTGGCTAAGCACCAGCTGCCGTGGTGAAGTGGTTAGCGTCGCAGACTGACGGCTGGGAGGACGTGGGTTCGAATCCCAGCAGAGGTAGGTTTTTCGGCCTGTGGCTGGCTCCTACCCAGAGTTGAGCGTGTTGTGGGCTTAAATGGGGAGACTGGGACCACACAGTTGAGTGTCATCCACTTCAAGGATGCGTCTTTGGGTGTGTTGCTCTAATTACCTGACCAACACTACAAGTCTGTATCTCTCGGACCTGGTTAACGCCGGGATATCATTATGACAGGAAGCGTAGAGTACAGCCTTGTCACGCAGTCCCAAACCAAAATGGAACTTCATAGCAACATCGTCATCCTCCTCTTCCTTCACCATCATCAATATATTGAACAAAATAGTCTCAAAGTCTGTGGCCTTTCATGCCTTGCTCTCATGGTAACCTCAATTTCGATACCCCTCCACTAATGTGCTTGGTGTGAGTCCTGTCAATGTCTTCAGTGTCGGCAGATTCATGGGGGAGGCTGTTGTTTGAGGGACGTGGTGGCGGTCTCCACTCTGGGAGGGACGCTCACTCAGTCTGGCTCCGCGACTAAGCCATTCTCTTTAGTAGGGGGCTTAGTAGATGGACAGGTCAGGTCAGGTCATTAGATCTGCTACTGGTAACCTGTAATCCAGTACAACCTGTTCAGGGTCGGGTTGCCGACAACTAAACCGGCACTTCCACCGCTCCCTTCTGGGACTGGTGAGGCGGGTGGCTAGACACCCTTATGGAGATCCATAAAAGGGCGTCGGCTCAGGAGAGCCACCGACGGCCATCTACCTCCACTGTGCTGTGTGCATGCCATACGCAGTTGGCCCCCGGGGTGTGTCTACCCATGTATGCGAAGTCTGGATCCGGCAGAATCTGCGGAAGAAACCTATCGGTTCAACGGAGAGGAAGGCGGTTACAGCAACGCACTGTGGAGTGCAGAGAGCAAGATGAGACACCGAAAGGATATCTTGGTCATCCACTGCATCCGTGCTCATCCTCCAGTCGTCTCGACTTAAGTCTTGCCACTGGAAATTGGTGGACCCGGATGAGAGAGTGAGGTCGACGTTGCGCAACTCCTCTTCACTTTAAACAAACTCATCGCGCAAGTCATCAGTCATCCAAAATGACCTTTCATCCTTCATCATTTCATCACCCCCAAGTCCTGTGGCGACAGGCGAGCGACGAAACGACAGGTGTGGGTACACTGGCAGTCGCAGCCGCAGACCTGCACGCAGGCGGCTCAGGCCATAGGGTCGTTCTTCGTCGACAGGAGCAGCGATGGAGCTCGGCAGCCGTCTGAGCGTCTGAGCAGCCCTCTTTAGGAATGCACTGCTCACCTCCCTGGCATGAGGAAGGGGCTAGAAAAGGTGCCCTAAAAATTGCCTGCTCCATATCACCCTGGCCAGCATACCGCGGCTGGCGGTGACCCTACATCAGCGGTCGAAACAAAGAGAAAGAAAAGAAAAAAACAAGGATCGTTCCTCTCACCATTGGTGCTTGGAACATAAGGACTCTCCTGGACAGAGATAACGCGGACAGACCCCAAAGGAGAACAGCACTAGTTGCATCCGAACTCGCCAGATACAACATCGACATCGCAGCCTTGAGTGAGACTCGGCTTGCAGGCGAAGGCGAGCTCTGTGAACGGGGATCTGGTTACACCTTCTTCTGGAGTGGACGAGGAAGCGAAGAGCGACGTGAGGCTGGCGTTGGTTTTGCAGTAAAAACAGCACTTGTCAGCAAGCTAGCTGGAATCCCAAAGGGAGTCAACGATAGGCTTATGACCATGAAACTCCCACTGGCATCTGGCCAGAAGCACCTCACCATTGTCAGTGCCTACGCCCCAACCATGACCAACCCGGATGAAGTGAAGGCGAAGTTCTACGAGGACCTTCACTCTGTCATTGCTGCCATCCCTAAAGCAGACAAGCTCATCATTCTTGGGGACTTCAATGCTAGAGTTGGCTCTGACTACATCTCCTGGGATGGAGTGATTGGAAAGCACGGTGTGGGCCACTGCAACCCAAATGGATTGCTTTTGCTTCAGACCTGTGCAGAGCACGAACTGCTGATAACCAACACAGTTTTCTGCCTCCCTACCCGTAACAGGACGTCATGGATGCACCCTCGCTCAAAGCATTGGCATCTCATCGATTATGTCATCGTCAGGAAAAGGGATAGGCAAGATGTACGTGTAACAAAGACCATGTGCGGCGCCGAGTGTTGGACAGACCATCGCCTTGTAGTCTCGAAGCTGAATATTCGAATCCAACCCAAGAGACGCCCCCAAGGCCAGAAGGCTCCAAAACGGCTCAACATCGCTAAGCTGAAAAGCATCACCATCAAACAGTCCTTTGTGGAGCTGCTGGAAGATCGTCTGGAATTCGCCTCTCTGGACAACCAGAATGTGGAGTCTGACTGGAGGACCCTGCATGAGCTGATCTATAGTACAGCTTCAGAGACCCTGGGACCCATGACCAGAAAGCACAAAGACTGGTTTGATGAAAACTGTGATGAAATCAAGCAGCTTCTGGATGAGAAACGCCGTCTGCATCAAGCCCACCTGCGCAACCCAAAGTCCACATCAAAAAAGGATGCATACATTGACATCCACAGGACTGTTCAGCAAAAGTTACGCCAGATGCAGGATAAGTGGCTGAGTGACAAAGCTGATGAGATCCAGGGATATACTGACAGGCACGATATGAAGAGGTTCTATGATGCCTTAAAAGAAGTCTACGGCCCCACATCCTCAGGATCATCCCCCCTCCTCAGTGCAGATGGGAATACCTTGATCACCGAGAAGGAGAAAATTCTCGAACGATGGGCTGAGCACTTCAACAGTGTCTTAAATCGCCCTTCCTCCATAAATGATGAAGCCATAGACCGTCTCCCACAAGTCCCCACCAACGAAGCACTGGACGATCCGCCAACACTTCTTGAGACCCAGAAAGCAATCCGTCTGCTATCCAGTGGCAAAGCACCTGGCTCAGACTCCATACCAGCAGAGGTCTACAAGGATGGAGGCACTGTGCTGACTGAGAAGCTTCATCAGCTGTACTCACTCATGTGGAAAGAAGAGACGATCCCCCAGGATTTCAAAGATGCATCTATCATTCACTTGTACAAGCGAAAGGGGAACCGGCAAGCCTGTGATAACCATCGGGGCATTTCCTTGCTCTCCATCGCAGGCAAGATACTTGCCAGGATCCTACTTAACCGCCTCACAGCACACCTTGACCAAGGTCATTTGCCTGAGAGCCAATGTGGATTCCGGAAAGAGCGCGGAACCACTGACATGGTGTTTGCTGCAAGGCAGCTGCAAGAGAAATGTCAGGAGCAAAATGCTGATCTGTTCTCCACCTATGTCGACCTCACTAAGGCCTTCGACACCGTGAGTAGAGAGGGACTGTGGAAGATCATGGCCAAGTACGGATGCCCTCGGAAATTTATTTCCTTGGTCAGCCAATTCCATGAAGGCATGCAGGCTCGAGTCCAGGACAATGGTGAACCATCTGCTCCTGTTGCTGTCACAAATGGTGTCAAGCAAGGCTGCGTCCTGGCTCCAACGCTGTTCAGCCTCATGTTCTCTGCAATGCTTACTGATGCCTTCAGAGATGGTGATGTTGGAATCGGCCTAAAGTACCGAACAGATGGCAAGCTGTTTAACCTCAGAAGGCTTCAAGCAAAAACGAAGGTCATGACAGACATCATCAGACTTTTTGTTTGCTGATGATTGTGCCCTCAACGCTGGATCTGAAGCTGACATGCAACTCAGCGTCGACAAGTTTGCCACTGCCAGCAGGAACTTCGGCCTTACCATCAGCACGAGGAAAACTGAAGTTCTCCATCAGCCAGCCCCAGGGAAACCCTACGTTGAGCCCAACATCACAGTCAACGGTCAGAGACTCAGTGCGGTGGAGCGGTTCACATACCTTGGCAGCACACTGTCACGAAATGTGACAATCGACGATGAAGTGAACGTCAGGATTGCAAGAGCAAGCGCAGCTTTTGGTAGACTCAATGCAAATGTCTTGAACAGAAGAGGCATTAGTCTTGAGACCAAGCTAAAGGTCTACAGAGCAGTAGTTCTCCCCACACTACTGTACGCATGCGAAACTTGGACAGTGTACCAACGACACGCCAAGAAGCTGAACCACTTCCACACAACATGCCTCAGGAAGCTACTGAACATCAAGTGGCAAGACAAGACCCCTGACACAGAGGTGCTCGCAAAAGCCACCCTTCCCAGCATCTTCACCATCCTGATGCAGTCCCAGCTTCGCTGGGCTGGACACGTGGCGCGCATGCCAGACCATCGGCTGCCCAAAAGGCTCTTCTATGGCGAGCTGCAACAAGGGAAGAGATCACACGGAGGTCAGAAGAAGCGCTTCAGAGATACTCTGAAAGTCTCTCTGAAAGCGTTTGATATCAACCCTGACTCCTGGGAGGAATCTGCAGTGGACCGTGACAAATGGCGCGCTGCTGTGCACAAAGGCGCCAGGTTGTGCGAGGCCAACAGGACTGCTGCAGCTGTTGAGAAGAGGCAGGCCAGAAAGTCACGGGCAAACAAGCTCCCTGACAATGATATGCCTGTCTTTGTCTGCCCCAACTGTCAGCGAACATTTCGTGCGCAGATTGGACTATTCAGCCATCTGCGCACTCACAGATAGATTCATGAGCATCCTTCCCCCCACCCCACCACCACCCTCCCCCCATCCCCCATCCCCCATCTGGATGACAACGATGGTCATCATCGATCTCGATGGACACACCACCACCACACCACCACCAGTAGATGGTGTCCTAAGTATGTTGAATCAGAACAGGCACCACTGAACACCACCGAAGTGACTCAGCAGCAGTGCAGGGTCTCCTCTGGTGTGTGGCCTCCTGGCGACCTAACATCGATGGTTCCCTGCGGACTGCCGACTCTGGAACTGATGGATGAACCCGGGTGTGGCTGTGTATGGGGGAATCTAAATGAGCGGCGTGGGAGTAATGCCACTGAAATGGTGCAGATGATGGGGCAGCAAAAAAAAAAAAAAAAAAAAAAAAGCTTCGCAAAGCTGTCAAAGTCCAAAGTCTTCACGAAGCTTGATGCTAAAATCGGATTTTGGCAAGTTCCTCTAGACCCTGGCTCAAGGCTCTACACCACTTTCATCACGCCCTTTGGGCGATTTTGCTTCAATCGCCTCCCCTTCAGCATTAGCTCAGCCAGCGAAGTGTTCCACCGCCTTATGTCTCAGATCCTGGAGAATATCGAGGGCGTCATCTGCCACATGGACAACATCCTCGTCCATTCAAACACACGACCAGCGCCTGAGGATAGTCCTGCAACGACTCACCCTGAATGACAAATGCGATTTCTCAAAACCATCAATCCAGTTCCGAGGCCACACCATCGATGGAAATGGCAACCACGTGGATCCAGCCAAGGTGGAAGCCATCATAGCTTCCCACCTCCCACCAACATCGCTGAGCTCTAGCACTTCCTTGGCATGGTAACCAGCTAGCGAAGTTCACACCTAACATTGCTGACATCACTGCACCACTATGGGGCCTACTCCGCAAGGACACAGCATGGACATGAGGCGACCAACAAGAGGCAGCTTTCCAACAAACAAAACGCCTCCTCACCTCTACACCAGTCCTTGCTCACTACAGCCCTGACCGAGAGACAGCCATTGCAGCTGATGCTTCCAACACAGGGATCAGAGCAGTGCTCTACCAAACACAAGACGATGGCACATGACGACCCATCTGCTTCATTTCAAGATCATTCACAGATACAGAGAAGAATTACGCAGTCATCGAAAAGGAAGCCCTGGCAGCTACTTGGGCCTGTGAGAGACTGAGGGAATATGTCTTGGGACTGAAGTTCACCCTGGAAACAGACCACATGCCATTGATCCCCTTGCTCAACACAACCAGAACTGCACAAGACGCCACCTCGGATCCAGCGTTTTCGCCTCCGTCTCATGCAATACGACACCAAAGTCACCCATGTGGCAGGAAAAAATCAGATCACAGCAGATGCGCTGTCACGCGCACCAGTTTCGTTACCCAACAAAAATGACATTAACCTTATTGATGATACAACTGCAAATGCCCAACAGTAAATCAACATCCTCCCAGCATCAGCCGAAAAGTTACATCAATACCGGCAGCAGTCACAAACAGCTGACCCAGAAATCACCGAAGTTCGCAAGTACTGCACCAATGGCTGGCCCGTCTACTTACCTCACTCTCCACTCCTCCAGCAATACTGGAGCAACAGACAGCACTTCACAGTCGTCATGACCTGCTACTCTTTGATGATCGCATTGTCATTCCCCGTGACCTGAGAATGGACATCCTCAACCACATACATGAAGGACACCAGGGCATCACTAAAACCCGTGCCTTGGCCTCATCTTCAGTTTGGTGGCCTTCCATCTCCTCCCAGACAGAAGAAATGGTCAGCAAATGCCACACCTGCGCAATACACAGGCCAGCCCTAAAAGAGCCATTACTTCCCTCCTCCTTCCGCGAACGCCCATGGTCCAGAGTCGGGATGGATCTCTTTGAACATGATGGCAAACTGTACATCGTCATCATTGACTACTATTATCGATGGATCGAGACTCGACCCTTAGAAAAAACATCAAGCGCTCACACAATCGTCAGGATCAAGAGTGTTTTTGCAGCCCATGGCATACCAGACGTTGTTATTTCTGACAACGGTCCACAGTTCGCCAGCACAGAATTCAGGGCGTTTGCAGCAGATTACGGCTTCACCCACACCACGAGCTCACCAGGGTACCCCCGGCCAGAGCAACGGTGAAGCAGAGCGCGCAGTCCAAACGGTGAAACGGATGCTCAAAAAATCCAAAGACCCCTATGCAGCCCTACTCCTCTACAGAGCCACTCCATTGCGCAACGGTCTCTCCCCCAGCGAACTCCTGATGGGGAGGAAACTTAAAACCAAACTTCCCATCCTACCCTCCTCCTTCCGCCCATCAACTCCCGACCACTCTCTCATCCAAGAAAAAGAGAATGACATGAAATCAAAACTCACCTTTTCCCTCAGCAATAAACTCAATTGTGGCAGGTCCACTTCCTTTGCGTTAACTGTGCTTGACTATGTGTGTATACATATGTATGTGTACATAACTACATGTTTGTATATGAATGTGTATTGTGTGTGCGTGTGTTTATGTAAGTTTGTGCCTGCCTATGTGTGCGTATGTGTTAGGGTAGCTGTTAGAGAAACATGTATGTTAAAATGAATGTATGCATTGTGTGTGTGTGTGTGTGTGTGTGTGTGCGTGCGTGCGTGTGTAGTCACATTTTGGTGTGTGTATGCCTAGTAACATTGATGTAATGTTTTATGTTAGCAAAAGCGTTTTTGTAAAGCACCAAGAGCAGATTTCTGGATAGTGTGCTATATGAGTATCCATTGTTATTATTATTATTATTATTATTATTATTTTTGCCAACAAAACCCAAACCAGTGTCGGTAACAGGGTGATATTAAATGCAAGCTTGGGCAGGTCTTCGTGAAGGCAGGGATTCTCGTGCACACCGACACAATATTCAGCATGATGTGCAGGTGTTGTTTTTGGAAGACAGACACAGAGACAAGCAGACAGATGTGTAGACAGATAGACAGATACACAGACAGAGACGGAGGTGAAGGGTAGACGGCATGTATTCTTCTCTCTCTTCACCGTTACCTGACCGAGGAGGAATGGGGACATAGGCATCAGCCAGAACTAAGCAACGCTGGCACCATGTCAACTGCACGCTCAGTGAAAGCGGGTGAGAGAATTGGGGGTGTTGTCTACCGCACAAACACCAGTACTGATTTTTAGCTGAGCCTGTTCTGTCGACGTTTGCCTTTTATTTTCAATAATAATAATGAAATAAACTTATGTACTTGAGCTTTTTCTGTCAAAGATTTAAAGATTCAAAGAAATGTAATCCTTTTTTCCCTTTTGGGCGTTTGGAGAATACAGTTACAATACAGGATCATTAAATCACAACTGCAGTCCAACAATGTCACCAAAACAAGCAACACACACACACACACACACACACACACACAATGATTTGCAACGATTCAAACTTCAACATATTGGCAAGTGCGTTTTGGATGTAAACTGAAAGCTGTACACCCTTTCCAAGTTTTATGAATTTGCTTAAATTGTGTTTTCTTTCCAGCGCCGGCGTAATAAAGTGCATGAACCGAACATTCACATTTGTGACTGATATTTGTGTGGTATCAATTTGTTTCGAATCACAGCATTCTGAGACAAAATGAAATTCATCCCCAACACTTCCCATATTAAACTCCTAAGCCCCTAACGGCTGGAAAATCTGCATGAATGTGACTCTCTCTCTCTCTCTCTCTCTCTCTCTCTCTCTCTCTCTCTTGATGGGTTTTGATGTTCAGGCATAAATAATTATTTCACGATCTATGTACTTTAGTATGTGTTTGTATTGATATTATGCCGGTGTGTCGATGTTACATGCGTAAATATTTCTTATATGATTTATACGCACTTTGTTTTCTGTGTACTGTCCAAACATTGGAGACGAACGACTAAAAAAAAGGCACACTACCCCCTGTCACATGTACTTTCAGCTAACGACAAAGTGCCAAAGTGTCGGAAATCTCTTATTAGTTTATGTAGTTTCAATTCTGTTTTTCTTTTCTGTTTTATTTTATCTGTTTTGCACCATTTTGTTGTGATTAGTACCTGGTATGTCACTACGAGTCTGACAGCTAACGACATTAAACATTTCAGTGTTCAGTGTTCTCTCTCTATCTCTCTCTCTCACTCTCTCAATTTGATTGACCTATATTCTCCCTTTCTTTCTCTTACTCTGCGAGCGTACGTGTATTGACTTGTATGAATCCATTCCGCCATGTACACCACAAGAATGTCAAGAATGTCTTTCCTGATGCTGACAGTAAGTGCTCGCGAGGCCTTGGTCCTGTTTATACAATGTTCTGGCAGCAGGCCGTGTTGCTGCTAACTCAGCACCCCGCATGCTGAGTGACTATGATACAGCCAACACACACACACACACACCCACACACACACACACACGCATACACACTCAGAAACAGGTACACACATGCACACAACACACACGCATAAATACATACGCACGCACACCACACACACACACACACACACACACACACACATGCACACACACTGTTACCCCCATACCAAATTTTATAACCACCAAAAATATGCACACAATCTGACAAACATATACGCACACACACATAGAGATTGAAATATGGGGATATGAGAATCCTGATGTGTTAGACAACTGCAAGTGCAGTTTCTGAAAACACTTTTCTATTGACATGGAAACACTATGTCAAATAGTTTCCCGTTTCAGTTCTTGTTAAATGCAGTATGGTCTGTTTTTGGTCCGGATCAAATGACGATGCAACTTATAAACTATCACGTAAAGCATGTTTTGTTTTATACAGGCTTCATATACAGATTTTCCATTAATGTGGCTTTGATTAACGGCAGATATGGTTGTGTTTGGTTTTCACAAACATTCCATGGTAACATGAGGATTTCTTTTGCCGAACTGTCACAGATATGTCAAAGACAAGTACATTCAGTCACGGAGAAAACTGCTTGAAGAGAATACTAAATGTATGTTTTCATGAGGCATATTTCCATGGGCTATTTCAACAATTCTTATCGTCGTTCCTGTCTTGTCATTATGTTGATTGCTAGCAGAGCACAGTGCCTTGGAGTTTTGGCACCGACAAAAGCTGGCTGTTATCGCATTGTGTGTCACTGTCACAGGAACAGAAGACACAGTACATCACTGTCACAGGACCGGAAGACACAGTACATCACTGTCACAGGAACAGAAGACACAGTACATCACTGTCACAGGACCGGAAGACACAGTACATCACTGTCACAGGACCAAGAGGCACAGTACATCACTGTCACAGGACCAAGAGGCACAGTACATTACTGTCACAGGACCAAGAGGCACAGTACATTACTGTCACAGGACCAAGAGACACAGTGTGTCACTGTCACAGGACTGGAAAACACAGTGTGTCACTGTCACAGGACCGGAAGACATAGTGTATCACTGTCACAGGACTGAGAGACACAGTACAATACTGTGACAGGACCAAGAGACACAGTACATTACTGTCACTGGCCCTGTGACAGAGTGTCATGTCACAGGACCGAGAGACAAAGTGTGTAGTGTCATTAACACATAACCAGGTGGACACAGTGTGTCACTGTCACAGGACTGTCATAGGACATGGAGATACAATGTGTCTTTTTCAAAAGAGTGGAAGACATTGTGTCATTTCATGGTCATAGGATCGACAGACAGTGTGTCATTATCACACGACCGAGAGACACAATGTGCCTTGTCAAATCACGGGAGACACACTGTGTCACTGTCAAATGATCCCACAGTATGTCACTGTCATAGGACCGGGAGACAGAGTGTGTCATGTCACTGTCACAGGACCTATACACACAAAGTGTCAAAGTGTGTCAGTGTCACAAGACAGGGAGACAGTGTCACAGGAACTGTAGACACAGTGTGTCATTTCGCTGTCAAAGGACCGGGAGAAACAATGTGTCAGGGACTGGAGAAACAGTTTGTCATGTGACTGTCACAGGACCTGGATACATCATATGTCATGTTTATGTCACAGGAAGTTGAGCCACATAGTGTCATGTCACTGTCACATAACAGGGAGAAATTGTGTCACATCACTGTCTCATGACCTGAGAGACACAGTGTGTCCCCCCGTGGGAATGCCGGGGGCCTTTCAGTATAAATAACATCCCCACCTCCTGGAAATTCTGTGCTAGAAATTTTCTCTTTCCTATCACTCTCTTTGTTTCTGCCTTTTTTCTTCCTTCACTGTTGTCTCCTTTCTTTTTTTCAAGCAAGCCTTGACACCTTTTTTCTCTTCCTGCAGTCTGTTATGTACTATCTGTGTTGTTTTGCTCTGGCGATTAGGTAGTGAGATGTAAACACTGGAATGGACACTAGCTGCCCATTCTGCAGTGTCATTTGCCTATATGACCTTTTTATGTATTTTTTGTTTGGTTTTGAAGTATTGTTTTTTTTTCCTTTCCAACGCCTTTTTCTAATCTGGGGATGAAAAATTAAGCGGAATGGCTGGCGTCATCAGCATGGTCTAGTCTTATTTGCCATAAGGAGCTAGATGGTTGGGATACTATGTCATGAACTGTGTTTTGTGGGTTTCTCTTTGTGTTTTTCTGTAAATGTGATTTTTGTTGACGTGGTTGAGCATTTGTATGGTTTGACAGTCTTGATATGGCCCTGTGCGGTCGGCTGGGCTATAAGCAACAAGAACAAGAACACGGTGTGTCATGTCACTGCCACAGGACCAGAAGTCACAATGTGTCATTCTCACAGGACCTTGAGACACAGTGTGTCATGTCATTCTCATAAGACCTGGTGACACAGTGTGTCATTCTCACAGGACCTGGAGATACAGTGTGGCATGTCATTCTCATAAGACTTGGTGACACAGTGTGTCATGTCATTCTCATAAGACTTGGTGACACAGTGTGTCATGTCATTCTCATAAGACCTGGTGACACAGTGTGTCATGTCATTCTCATAAGACCTGGTGACACAGTGTGTCATGTCATTCTCATAAGACCTGGTGACACAGTGTGTCATGTCATTCTCATAAGACCTGGTGACACAGTGTGTCATGTCATTCTCATAAGACCTGGTGACACAGTGTGTCATTCTCACAGGACCTGGAGACACAGTGTGTCATGTCATTCTCATAAGACCTGGTGACACTGTGTCATTCTCACAGGACCTGGAGACAGTGTGTCATGTCATTCTCATAAGACCTGTTGACACAGTGTGCCATTCTCACAGGACCTGGAGACACTGTGTGTCATGTCACTGTCACAGGACTGGAGAGTCGCAGTCTGTCATTGTCGCAAGACTGGGAGACTGTGTCACTGTCACAGGACCGGGAGACACACATAGACACGTACACGTGTGTGTGTCATAAGAGGCAAATCATTTTTCTAATCTGCAGATAGAAAATGAATTGTTTTAAGACCAAATATGTCAGTATTGTTTCTTGCATCTGTGGTGCTCACATAACAGCCGATCAAATACTAACTTGCGATATGTTAAAGTCTCACATCCATGAACTGAAATCACCTTCAGTGTTGACAATCTTCAGCAGTTTATTGCTAATGTATGGCTTTTTCAATTACTTGTTAAATAGTCCCGTTGGTCCGCTGTTATAGTTGCTAGTTTTTCATTAGAAAGATGTTATATTGTTATACTTAAAAAAACAACAACAACTTAAATCAATCATTTTCTATATGTAACACACACACACACACACACACACACACACACACACACACTTTCATATACTCGCATGAGTACACAGTGATTTCTTACCCCCCTCCCCCTCATTTTTTTTTCCTACCCTCTTCTACTATCACTTACAGTGAAAAGACGTTCAACTAAAGAACGAACGAAACGTGTGTGTGTGTGTGTGTGTGTGTGTGTGTCGGTGTGCATGTCGGTATGCGTGCGTGTGTGTGTGTGTGTGTGATTGTTAGTGTGTAATTGTATGTGTTTGCGTGTGTGTGTGATTGTTAGTGTGTACTTGTTTGTGTTTGTGTGTGCGTGGTGTGTGTGTGTGTGTGTGTGTAATTGTATGTGTTTGTGTGTGCATGTGTATGTGCGTGTGGTGTATGGGTGTGTGTGCGCGCTCGCGCGAATGCTGGCGATAGTGCTTGGAGATGTGTTCGTGTCTGCGAATCTGTGTTGAAGGATCACACTGCCAACTCTGCAGCCAAAGAGGGGTGGAGTTTTGGCACCGACAAAAGCTGGCTGTTATCGCATTGTGTGCCAAGTTTTAGGAATCGTGCCACGACAGTTGGGCGGAGGAAGGAAATGGGGGTAACACTCGTTTGGTTCTCGTTCTATTGTTTTCCCCACGTGTAAACAGTGTGCTTTGAGAGTGGAGCTGGCTGAGGCACGTTCGTGTGCGTGCATGCGGCCTCTGTTTGTGTGTATGTGTGTGTAAAAGAGAGACAGAGCGAGCAAGCGAGAGAGAGAGAGAGAGCGAGCGACGCGGTTTGAGAGTGGAGTTTGCTGGGATACGTTAGTATGCGTGCGTGCCGTGAGTGCGTGCATGCTTGCCTCTGTGTGCATGTGAAGTGTGAGTGAAAGAAAGACTGAGCGAGCAAGCGAGACACAGAGAGAGAAAAGTGAAGAGAGATAGCGCGCGCGCAAGTGTGTGTGTGTGTGTGTGCGCGCGCGACTCTGTGTGTGTGTGTGCGCGCGCGCGCGCGTTCGAAAACTTGATCAGCCGTACGTTTTAGGTGTTTCTTCGTGTTTTAACGCAGTGGCAGAACAGAAAAAGAAAGAAAAGCCAACGAACCGAATAAAAAAACAACTTAATGACTGATCACAAAGGATCACACTTTTACAACTTGAACTCACACGTGTGCCTCTTTACGTGCACATACAGAGAGAGAGAGACACAGAGAGGCGTGGCGGGATGGGAAGGGAGATCAAGTCAAATCAGAAGGCAAATTATTGTCAGATTAACATTTCAACTGTCGCTAACTCACACATGCATCGTTCTCGTGGAAATGCCACTCCACCCTCACCCCTCCGCTAAAAACGCGTATGTGCAACAGGTGTGAAGAGGTGAACGACAACCTGAAACTAGAATACGCCCTTTCCCCTCCGCATCCGGCCCACACCCATCTCCTTCACCTCCCGTATAAACACAGTCCCGGACTTTGTGTAAATCGTTTCTGCACCAGCAGAAACCTGGCAGTAAGTCAAAAGTGGCAGTGACATCATCACTGCTTTCTGCGTACGAGTATCACACCATTTCCCTTATTCCGCTAACGGATTGTTTCTGCTCGCTCTTACCACGGCAACGGAACACTTTATGGCAAACTTGTCGCACCAAGAGAGAGAGTTGACAGTTGACGTTTAATGTCATTAGCTTTACACCCCATGTAACAGAAGGCGGAAGGGGGCGTACAGGGCGTATATGTCTATTCTTAAATTCTGAGAGAGCAACCCATTCCTTAATACACCCACGCAAGTTCAAATCAGTGCTCAGTTAAAGGTTTTATATGTCAGTAAACTCAGTTTTATTTACCCCTCTCTTTTTGCGCCAATATCATCTCGTACGTTTGCCTACATAATCTGGACACAGGTGACCTTGTCAGTTTAACCCAATATTTTACGAAAGACTTAACATTTTGTGCATATCAACCGGTTTTCTCCTATAATATTGTGTTTGATGAATGTAGTGAAATGTCCAGAAAAGGTTTAATGGTAATGCTTAAACCTGTTCAAGTTTTCAAGTTGATTATTGATCACCAGTCACCAAATTCCTGCTGCATAAGTCAAGATCGGCTCATCTAGTGTATCAAACAGTTTGTATTAAAGGCTCATGTCAGTGGAATGTAGTTTCCGAAGCGATTTGAGATTTTCTGAAAGGCGTACACATTTTGTTTTCTCTTTGCTCGTTTCAGCTCAAGCAGACGACTAACTTAACTTTGCTGTAAACAACGTTCCTAAATACTTGCCAGTATATATCCGTCATTATTATTTCCTTATCTCTATAAAACCATTTGTCATGTGCTGGAAGGTGTTTTCCATTCCGGAAAACTATAACATTTGCATTCAGTGTCTGCCCTTCTTCGATGATTCAACAGCATGTACATTAAAAAAAAAAGAGAAAAAAAGAGCAACTGAGGGCTTAGCATGTAACCCTGTTTAACACCATGTAGTATTAGCAAAAAAAATCGGGATAAATACATTTATCAAGTACACATACAAGGAAAGAATCATTTAAGCGTCTACGGGAAATGCATAGCTTGCCGTTTACACCGATTAGAACATGCGACAAAATATTACGATTCACATAATCAAACACTTTCCTGAAAGCCATTTAAGCTACATATATTACTTTAGAATTCCATAAGATATGGTCCACCGTGCAAAAACCAGCTCTAAAACTCGCCTGTTGCTCAGTGTTTTTCTCTTCTATTTCTACCCACTTTGTAAGTCTTTTAATCAAGATGTGCGAACACACCAAACTCATTACACTTGTCACTCCTCTGCATTTATTTGAATTGTTCGTGTTGCCTTTTTATGGATATGATTAATAATGGATTTCGCCGACTGAGAAGGAAACGTTGCACTTAAGGGATAGAGGGGGGAGGGAGGGAGAGACAGAGACATAGAGAGACAGAGCTACACAGAGAGAGACAAATAGACGGATAGACAGAAAAGAGAGACAGATACACACACAGAGAGGCGAGCGTACGTAGAGATATACACGGAGAGAATGAAACACAGGGACAGATAGAAACAGAGAAAGAAAAAAGAATGACAGAGACAGATAGACAGACAGACTGATAGACAGAAACATGGAACGATGCCTGAATGTCGCAGATCATGTGTAAAACATATTACTGTGCGTTAATCAAAACGTGAGACACGATTTCTTATGTCCCAGTAAGGTTTTCAACAGCTGTCACCTTAGTGTCAGTTCTGAGAAACGAGCGTGAAAACGCCCTTTTTTTCTTTTTCTTTTTGTTTTGTTTTTGTGTGTCTTTTTTTTCTTTCTTTTTTCACACATGCAGTCTTATCTTTTGTCAGCTTATATGATGTTAGACAGACTGAAGGAATTCATCTTTCAAGAAGTCATATATATGGATACCAATGCTCAGTTCATATCACAGATTGACATGTGCTTACAGTTGGGCCAACAGCAAAGTGCTGCAGCCTTGGGGGCTAGCTGGCCTTTAGGAACCATACCAACGCTGTCTGTCCTAAAACCCTCTTGACCGAGAGAGTGGGGATATAACTTGGGCAAGACACTGTCCACTATGGTCGAATTCTAGCCCAGATAGTCGGGACAGCAGTTGCCTCCTCTGCTGTTCTGGTCATAGTCGGACACAACTGACTATTGTACATATATGGATGCCATTTTTTGTCCAGTTCTGCTTGCTTCATATCTAAATTATATTTGTATTTTTCGATTTTATATTTGCATTTTAACTCCCCTAAGAATCCATTAATATTCTATTTATTCGACACCTGTACACATGAAATCTACCAGATAGCACTATTAATTCTAGTACATCATCCATTTTTGTTTTTACATCCGTACCAAATAGTACTAATTCAACGTTAAAAGATCGTCTTTTGCATTTTTAAGGTGCTCTCAAGTTCTTCCCAGAAAAAGAAAGTGAGAACTGACAATTCCATATTAATAGAGGTAAATAGCGTCCTATTCTGTATCGCATCTCATTTTTTATATCGTGCTCGGCACTTGTATTCTGTGACATATTCGGAGTAGGAACCATTTAAGTGTTATCTCTTTAATTCTCTTAGCTCGGGTTCAAATCTCTTTCAATCTAATATCTATATTAATGTATTTCTCCCAATTTGATATTGAATACTTCTTCTTTTTATGGTGTCATAATATGTATTTGAACCCTTTTTGGTATTGACCATTTTTTGTAATGTGCTGGTTCTCTCATTACTGTCCAGGCATTCCAATATTATGCTTCTTTTCTTATATATATATAACTCTCTTGATATAGCTGATATAATCATGAAGGTTTGTTACAAATCCTAGTTAGTTTTTCTGGTAATGTTTCATAGCTTATGAATTTGTCATCTTTTATTGAATGTTTGACTTGAATTATCAAAAATGTGTAACTAAGAATACAACCTCTTTCCCATTTTAAAATTTGTTTAAATCTATCTGTTCATGTATAACCAAGAATACATTACTCCGTGTCCATCTCTCATGATAGAACTATTTCCCACTTCAAATTGTATTTAAATCTATTCGTTCATAGGAATAAAAGATGTCTTTCCAAAATCTGTTTACTTTCTGAAAACCTTTTTGCACCAAACATGTAAACGTAATCCATATCAGGGCAAAAGAAATATAGTATTTTTCTCCATTTATTAATCCATGATATTTTAAAAGAAGGCTTGTTTGATATTCCTATTCCGCTCTTCTGAATATCTTGTACTGAGTATTTCCTTTTAATTTTGTCTACTTTATCATCCAATACAAATTTGTAGCACATCTTCTGCAGTTGCATACTTTGTGAGTCAGGTGGGTTAAGGAGTAAAATCCACAGATATACTAACTTTGAGTGGAGCTGTCATTCAGTTGGACCAGATTTTAAATAAAGTTCGGACTTCTAGTAATTTGTCAGTCGTGTTTCTTTCTGTCATATTCGATAAACTGTCTATGAACCAAAGCCCTAGTAGTTTTTATTTTTAGGATTCATTTTATTCTGTTATGCGGAAAGTAGATTATGTGTCTTTCTCGTTTTTTGTCCATCGGGGAGATTAGAACGATGTGACAACCGAGTATGTTTACAATACACACACTCACTCACTCACACACACACTATCATACTCACTTTTCCTGAGTGTCCAGCAAGGTGGCCAGCAAGACGGACGTGAAGGCCTGGGTGGACCCCCCGAGACAGAACACGGTGTCCTTCCCGATCCCCCGTCTCTTCAACCCCGGGGGCAGATATCTGGTGTCGTCATAGCCCCGTTCGTAGACCACTCCCCCGTCTCCAACTAGCGACACGCTCAGCGCCTGGATATCGCCGCAGTGCATCACCTGCCGCACGAAACGGTCCAGTCTGGCCTGGTTGTCGTGGGTCAGACGTGCGGCGCGTGCAAAGTATGGGAGGTGCACGGACAGTAGCAGGAAGAGGAGGGGAAGGAGCAGTGCCATAGGCAGGCATGAGGTCCACGTGCTGGCCATAGTCGGGATGTGATGGATGGGATCACTGTTGACCGCTCTCGGTTCTCGCTATCTATGCGTTCAGAGCTGTCCCGGCGGGTCAATAATATGCCAGCTGTGGTTCCGCACAGCTTTGTTTGTGGCAGTGAAGACTGGAGATGGAGGTAGCGTTCTGAAACACACACACGCATGCGCGCGCGCACACACACACACACACACAAACAGCGCGCGCGCACGCACACACACAGAAACACACACACATGTACTGCAGTACACACACTACAGTACTTCAGATTTTTGTAACAAAGATGTTTCTGATCAAAAAGATATCCACAAAGTCTGGAGAAAACAAAGAAATGAAAAAAGGTGTAAATTTACCTGATTACGACATGAAATTAGAAAACGAAGAGTTCCCGACTGCTTTGGAAAAAGCTGAAGCATCTTCAGAAGTGTTTGCTAAATCCAGTTGTACAGAGGGTTTGCCAGAGAAAGAAAGAATTCTGAGGAAAAAGGAAGCAGCAAACGAAAAATATGTCGATCCACAAATAACCTATAATCATTATATAAATACTCCAATCACTTTTCTATAAATGGAAGAAGCTGTATCTTCTCTTGGAACCAAAAAATCGTCAGTGGGACCAGACGCCATTTCAAATGCAATGTTAAAGCATTTACCAGATAAGTTCCTCAGATTTCAACATAATCATATTCAACGTTGTTGGTCAAACGGTACATTACCTACTTTATGGAGACAGTCCATAGTGGTTCCTATCCTCAAACAAGGCGAGCCAAAAACTGATAAAGGCAATTACAGACCAGTTGACTGACTTCACATGTTGGAAAGTTAATGGAAAGAATTGTGCTAAACAGGCTTCTTCACTACTGTGGAAAAAACCCCAATGTAATTCCAGTTAACCAAGCAGGTTTTAGAAAAGGGAGAACAGCAGCTGACCACCTAGTTAAAATCACTAACCAGATAAAACATCAATTTGCTCGTAGAAAAAATGTGCCAGCCACCTTCTTTGACATAAAAAAACGTATGACCATGTATGGCATTCAAGATTACTCTATAAAATAAAATCAATTGGTTTATCATGTTACATGTTTAAATGTTTAAAAGCTTTTTTAAGCAATAGAGTAATCAAAACAAAGGTAAGAAATACTTACTCTAACTCTAGATCACTTGACATGGGAATCCCACAAGTATCGGTAATCGCACCAATTCTTTTCAACATCTTAACTCACGATCTTCCACAGTCTTTAACAAATAATGTTGAAAAGGTACAATATGCAGACGATATATGCATACGGATGAAACTAACAACGAAAAAATAAATAAGCTGGCTAACTATGTCAGAAAATGGATTGAGTCTGCAGCCAGAAAAGTAATGCATGGTTCTGTTTAATCTTGGTTATAACCCAGACACATTACCCATTTTTGAAACAGATGGGTCAGTGATCGAATACAAATAAGTAGCAAAATTCCTTGGCGTATATCTCACATCAAAACTGACATGGAATATACACTTGGAATACCTCTTGACAAAGGCTAGAAAAAGCCTCAACTTATTAAAGATTGTTAGCAGGCAACAATGGGGTCAGGATACCTCTGTACTTATCCACCTAGCAACATCGCTAGTACGCTCAAAGCTAACCTATGCACAAGAGGTATTCTTTACTGCACCAAAATACATGTTAAAGAAATTACAAAGTATGGATAGTAAAGCATATAAGCTTGCTATTGGTGTTCCAGTTCATGCTTCAATTTTTTTTAAAACATGCACAGAAATTAAAGTATTATCCTTTGAAGAACAGATGAAACTTGCATCAGCTAAATATATCTTGAGAAGTACTTCGGTTCAAAATTCAAATATTGGCGATATCAGTTTAAAATCAAACCTTCATTTCTCTAAAAGAGTACAGTCTATTCACTCCCTCACGACTATAGGTACTTATACCTCTGGCATATTTCAAACATCAGGAGTGAACCCAAATCAAACAGCCCCTCGGTTGTCATATACGACAATATCTAAATGGGAGATGAACAACGCAACATCTGACATTAATTACCTGGATTTAAAGAAAGCTGAAGGCCCTGCTCTCCCTGCTTTTGTTAAATCTCGCATTCAAGAGAATTACCCAAATCACCTTTAAGTATATACAGATGGTTCAGTACTTGATAACAATCAGGCAGGGGCAGCATTTATTATTCCGTCATTAAAAGTAGAGAAGTACTATCATATCGGTAAAAAAATTTTCAATATTCACAGAAGAACTTATGACTATATTAATGGGATTAAATCACTTACTAGATCTTTCAATTGCCATATTTCAAGTGTTGTTTTGTGTCGATTCTAAATCTGTATCACAAGCATTAAAATCTTTTAATATGAAGACAAGAGGAGAACTCGTAACAGAAGGGATCGTGGGAAATGAGCGGGTGGATCGTTGTGCGAAAAAGGCGCAATGAACATTTACAATGCCATAAAAATTCATATTCCATATTCATTACAAGAAGGTTATTCTCTGCTGGAGAAAACTTGCTGGAACCATGTCAATAAACTAAAACAGGAGTCTGATCCTGAAAGAGAAAATACTGACAATAGCTCGCGAAAAAATGATCGCATGTTTTCTTTTAAAACAAACGGACATCACACTAGCAGAAGGCTCACCAGTCTAATATACAGACTACGACTGGATGCCATAAAAACAAGATATACTTCAAATGTGACTTGCATTTGCGGCAATGAAATTACCCCCGTGCATATCACCTATAAATGTGAACAGTCAAAACCATATTTACCCATGTCCTTTAAAAAATCTGTAGTTCCATCTGCTTCCATTAGAAATGTCTTATATGATAATCAACATGTATTTGAAATAGTTCAGGGTTAAATTTGGAGCCCAATTGGCTCTTTGTTGTGATTCTGCTGGTTGACTAGTTAGTTTATTTTATTTCGTTTATATTCCTTTTTTTTCTTTTTTTAAAATGCTAATTGAGGAGAGAGGAACAGGGAAAGTAGTGATGATTTACGGCATGGGTGGGGTGGGGGAGATAATGGATTTTCGTCTAAAATCACAAATGTGGATAGACGTTAAGCAAAAGAACGAACGAACACACATGTGATTGTAAACAAGGAAGAAAACAAGGTGGCGCTGCACCGTGACGACGTGCCATCTCCCAGAAGAGAAGCCCGATTCTCACACACAGAAATGTGTGTGTGTGTGTGTGTGTGTGTGTGTGTGTGTGTGTGTGAGATGGAGAGAGAGAGAGAGAGAGGGGGGGGGGGGGGGCTAGTAGACAACACCAAGATGTGAGACTACAGAGCTGTGATAACGTAGAGATGATTGAATATACAGCTGACAAAACAATGAGATGTTACAAGCTTTGCTTGTTGTTGTTGTTTATACTTTTCTGTTATACAGCTGCTTTGATCATGTTTCTGTGAATAAAGTTCGTTTACGATGCAGAGATGTGATAATATAGTTATTATAAAACAAAAATGGTGAAACATATAGCTATGACAACATTGGCATTCTCCCTTCAAATCAAGGTGGTTACAGAACAGGCAAGTCCACATGGGAAAACGCAGCTGCTTTTGCATATGAGGTGTATGAAGGATTTCAAAGAAAAGAAGAAACACTAGCAGTAGCAATCGACCTTGAAGATGCCTACAATAAAGTCCAGTTTGCGCACCTCATGGAGCTGCTACTAAGGTATGGAGTAAGTTTGACACTGACAAGATGGATAGCAGCAGCGCTTCAGGAAAGAACCGTCGTCCTACGCCTCGGAGATTGGATGTCTGCACCTTCTAAACTATCCATGGGACTGCCACAAGGGTCTCCGCTCTCTCCTGTCCTCTACAATGTCTACACGAAGGGCCTTGCAGACTTAAGCAACAATGGAATAGCTCGGGTGCTTACTCTTGCGGATGATGGCCAGGTCTTCAAAACTTCGAAAGATGCTCAGGAAAGACCCCATGACGTAGAACAGACCCCCATGACATAGCACAGACCACCCTGACACAGTACAGACCCCCATGACATACGACAGATCTCTGACACTGGACAGACACCCATGACATAGGACAGACCCCCATGACATAGGACAGATCTCTGACACTGGACAGACACCCTGACATAGAACAGACCCCCATGACATAGGACAGATCTCTGACAATGGACAGACACCCTGACATAGAACAGACCCCCATGACATAGGACAGATCTCTGACACTGGACAGACACCCTGACATAGAACAGACCCCCATGACATAGAACAGACCCCTAAGACATAGAACAGACCCCCTGACATTGGACAGACCCTCATGACATAGGACAGACCCCCATGACATTGGACAGACCCTCATGACATAGGACAGACCCCCATGACATAGAACAGACCCCTAAGACATAGAACAGACCCCCTGACATTGTACAGACCCTCATGACATAGGACAGACCACCATGACATTGGACAGACCCCCTGACATAGGACAGACCCTCATGACATAGGACAGACCCCCATGACATCGGAAGACCCCCTGACATAGAACAGACCCCCTGACATTGGAAGACCCCCTGACATAGAACAGACCCCCTGACATTGGAAGACCCCCTGACATAGAACAGACCCCCTGACATAGGACAGACCCCCTGACATTGGAAGACCCCATGATATAGGACAGACCCCCTGACATAGGACAGACCCCTAGGACAGACCCCCTGACATAGGACAGACCCCATGACATTGGACAGACCCCCTGACATTGGAAGACCCCCTGACATAGAACAGACCCCCTGACATAGGACAGACCCGATGACATAGGACAGACCCCATGACATAGGACAGACCCCCATGATACTGGACAGATCTCTGACACTGGACAGACCACCCTGACATTGGAAGACCCCATGACATAGGACAGATCTCTGACACTGGACAGACCCCCTGACATTGGACAGACCCCCATGACATTGGACAGATCTCTGACACTGGACAGACCCCCATGACATAGGACAGACCCCCATGACATAGGACAGACCCCCATGACATAGGACAGACCCCCATGACATAGGACAGACCCCCATGACATAGGACAGACACCCATGATACCGGACAGATCTCTGACACTGGACAGACCCCCATGACATAGGACAGACACCCATGATACTGGACAGATCTCTGACACTGGACAGACCCCCATGACATAGGACAGACCCCCATGACATAGGACAGACCACCCTGACATAGGACAGACCCCCATGATACTGGACAGACCCCTGACATGACAGATCCCTGACATTGGACAGACCCATGACGTAGGACAATCCCTTGGAATAGGATACACCCTTCGCATCGGACAGATCTCCTGAGACAGGACAGGTCCAAGACATAGGAAATACCCCCCTGACACAGGACAGATCCCTGACACAGGACAGACCACTGACAACGGAGATACCTCTGACACAGGACAGACGCCCCCCCCCTCTCCCTCCACCCCCACCTCCCACCCGACACAGGACAGACCACTGACACAGGACAGACCACTGACACAGGACAGACCACTGACAATGGAGAGACCTCTGACACAGGACAGACGCCCCCCCCCCCCCCACCTCCCACCCGACACAGGACAGACGCCCCCACCCCCACCCCCACCTCCCACCCGACACAGGACAGACCACTGACACAGGACAGACCCCTGACATTGGACAGACACCTGACACAGGAGTGACGCCTGACACAGGACAGACCACCCCCTGACACAGGACATACCCCTGACACAGGACAGACCCCTGACACAGGACAGACCGCTGACAATGGAGAGACCCCTGACACAGGACAGACCCCTGACACAGGACATACCCCTGACACAGGACAGACCGCTGACAATGGGGAGACCCCTGACACAGGACAGACCCCTGACACAGGACAGACCACTGACACAGGACAGACCACTGACAATGGAGAGACCCCTGACACAGGACAGACCCCTGACACAGGACAGACCCCTGACACAGGACAGACCACTGACAATGGAGAGACCCCTGACACAGGACAGACCCCTGACACAAGACAGACCCCTGACAATGGAGAGACCCCTGACAGGGTTCTGTCGCGTGTCCTAAGTTTTGTGAAAACGAAAAAAAAGTAACCTAACTGCGGAAACATTTTGGCTTTTTTGTAAGTTGAAGTGCCTCTCCCATAAGTGCATTGTAGTCAGAATATGTGGAAAGAGTTTCTGTCTATTTATAAGCTAATTTGGCATCGAAAAAGTATTGCCAAATAGAAAGAATTTGCTAAACTCTCTCTCTCTCTCTCTCTCTCTCTCTCTCTCTCACACACACACACACACACATATATATATATATATATATATATATAGAGAGAGAGAGAGAGAGAGAGAGAGAGAGAGAGAGAGAGAGAGAACAGAAACACAGGTTACTGCATAGATTCACACGTGAGCCAAATATCGCAGAAGAGTATCACATACTGTCTGTTTATAATTTTGAGAAAGATCCATCCATTAATTTCCGATTGAACCCCTGAATCCCATGGCTGTATTTCAGTTCTTTGTTATCAGATAAAAAATTTTAAAAAGTGAGTTGATTTATGATAAAAGTTGATCCTAACAACCACTAACTCCCTCCCTCTCTCTCTCCATCACTCCGTTTCCCGTTGTCAGCCCGTATTTCTTCTCTCGCTTCTTTCTCCCCAGCTTCAAGTTCTTTTGACATGTGTTCAGTCAGTCCACTCAACGCCGCAACATCGGTGGCCTCGTTGCCATAGCAGCGGAAGTAAAGGACGAAGGTCGGAAACAGCTAACACATGTGAGTGGTGAGAACAATAGGATGTAGAACAGCTGTCAATCATGAACACACTGAAGTAAATGCTGTCCCACCCACACCCACACCCTCCATCCCTTCACACGTCACCACTGTGATTTCTGACATCAACACTGTGGCTGCCGATGGGAGATTTAGCAAAGCCCTAAAGAGACAGGGGGATGTGGGAGTGGAGAGAGAGAGGAGGTGGATAGAGAGGGGAGAGAAAAGTACGTATAAAGTCGGCGCCGTCGCGTCTTCAATAACTTCTGGTGTAATTTGATAGAAACACATCTAAAACATGGGTGACCGTGTTCACCTCTCACCTCCCCTCCGCCCTCCATCAAATATGACATCACTCCATTCTCTCTTTTTCTATCAAATTAAGGGATGTTGCTACAAAGTAAGATGAATACAAATATATGTTTTTGTCTATATTTAATATTATTTGCATATGATGTTTCATTGATTGCATTATGTTCACGTGCACCCCTTCACTTGTGAATGACCCATTTCCACACTCTCTCTTTCGTGCCCGTTAGCGTTTTCTCAGATCAAGTCACACAGCTCCAAATGTGATGTTGTATGATGAACTAAGTAGGTTATATTATGATAGTATAATAAAGGCAATACGATACTGGTTCAAGCTGCAAAAACTGAATATCACCATTCTGCAAAAAACAAGCTTATATATATATATATATATATATATATATATATATATATATATGTGTGTGTGTGTGTGTGTGTGTGTGTGTGTGTGTGTAGTTAAAGGTATAGTTATACAGAAAACCAGATCGAAAAACACAGTTGGGCCGGCACGGCAGTTAAGTATAGCTAAGATACTAGTTCAAGCTACAAAAACTAGATATTGCGAGACTGCCAAAACAAGCTCATGAAATGTACTATTTCAAATAACACAATACTGTCATGAACCTGTTTGCAAACGGTACCTTGCTGATTTAAAACCACTGACTGGCACTAACCTGCAGAGATCAGCACTGAAGGGATTCGCTGCACTTACTGCTGCGCATAACTGACACTAGCGGATCGCCTGCACGGGAGAACAGTGGCAGAAATTTGGGCACCAAGCTGATATACAGGTTCCAGAAAACAAGATATTTTTGGGACACCTCGGGCGAGGGTGGGAAAGGCTGTTTCTTCCCCGCGCTTTTGGCAAAGCCGCTGACTGTGTGTGTGTGTGTGTGTGTGTGTCTTTGGCAGGCAATGATGATATAACGCGCGTGTGTGCAGGTATACAAGTGTGCGTGCGTGGTTGAATATATGTATATAAAAACATTTGTTGGAGCCTATCATTTCTCGCAATCCCACAATTCAGTCTCTCACTTTACCAGAAAGCGTGGGATTGCGAGAAAGTGTGGTCGTCCCCCTCCCACGTTTTCTCTCAATTGCCCCTTTTATTATTTTTTAAATATAATTTATCAGAAACATTTTCTTTGTCATCGGGTTTTTTTTTCTTATAGTAACACAAACCTTTGAGAAAAAAAAGAGCAAAGGAAAAGAGAAAGAGGGGATGACGACGACAATGATGATGATGATGGTGACGTCAGTGAAGACGGTGATGGTAATGGCAAAGTATTGGTTTAAAAAGAAATGTGTGCATGTATGTGTTTGTGAGTGAGTGAGTGAATGAGTAAGTGAGAGTGAGTGAGTGTGTGTGTGTGTGTGTGTGTGTGTGTGTGTGTGTTTCCTCTTTTGTCTGTCTGCTTGCCTTGTTGATTTCTTCTTCTTTCACTTTGTTTTATGAAATGATATTTTCGTGTCCTAGGTGTCTTCTCTGAAACTGATCTATTTTCAGTGCAACCTTGCATGTGAAAGGATGCTGAAAGAAACATATAAACAAGCATGAAATGAAGGAACATTCTACATATAAACAAGCATGAAATGAAGGAACATTCTACATAAATCTAACAGAAAACTGTGTATCACAACAAACATCAAAACTTAATTTGGTCCCGTTTTCACGCTCTCTACGCGAGTGTATAGGCATTGTGAAACACCTTTTTTCTGTCACATTTATGTAGAAAGTTGAATCATTTCGATGTTATTCCCAACATCCCTCGGGAAAGATTCCGTTCAAGTCTTTGTATATTATATTTCTGTTTGAGTTATACGCAATGCCTGAATTTTGTTTCTTGCTATTGATTTCAATCTTGAAATTCAGATCGATGTATTGCAACGATCCACATTATGTGAAATACAATAGATAGATGTCAGTTTAAGTGTCTACACCTTATCGTGGTCGTCGTCGTGGTCGCCCCCCTCTTTCTCTTTTCTTTTTCTCTCTGTCATTTTTCTCTAAGATTTGCATTGGGATATAACAAGAAACCAACTCCGATGATGAAGGACATTTTTTGATAAAAATAAGGGGGAATTCCCACGCTTTCTCACACACTGCAATTGACCGAAAACGTGGCAAGGGAACGACCATATTTTCTCGCAATCCCACGCTTTCACGTAAAGTGAGAGAAATCGTGGGAATCATTGGCCCAGGAGCCCAGTTTGTCAGTGGCAGTGACCCAGTCCAAGGATGAGTAAACAGCGTGGCTAATGTGGCGAACAGCTCACGTTGCGATGTGTCAGATGATGTCTCTGGGCGGATCGATTCAGACATTTTAATTCAGTATTGTGAGGTGTTGTCAACAGATGTACATGACGAAAACATTGTTTCCATTTTGAGTTTGGATATGAATGCGTTCATGGCAAAAAAGATTTGTTTTATTTGTTTTGCTCATACATACCGATCTTACGAAAAGCTTCTGACCGAGTATGGCATAGCAGACTGTTATATAAGCTAAAACAAACTGGTCTGTCTGGTCATGTTAATGACTATTTAAATGCATGAAATATTTTTCAAGTCGGAAATAACATTTCTTGGGATCCTACTTAATTCAAAACTAAACAGGAAGATACACATTGATTCAATTGTGACTGAAGCAGTTAAATATTCAAATTTCTTAAGAATTGTAAGTCACTCTCCTTGGGGACAAGATTCCGTCATTCTTTTATATTTAGTGACCTCTCTCATAAGATCAAGATGAAATCATCTTTTCCGCTCCGGCGACTTTTCTAAAGAAGCTCCTAATCATTGACATCAGAGCTATGAAACTGGTTTTAGGGGTAGACTTTAGGTAATGCATACTAAGTCTTAAGTTTGCGAGTATGTTATCACAAGATGAAATCAGAAAAGTAAGTTCTGCTAAATACATGGTGAGATGTACTGCAGTGGACAGTTTTGAGGAATTAGAAATAGGTAAGATTTTTTTTTATTTATGCACAAAATTTAAATCTACAAACCATTCACACATATATGTCAGATATTTTACATTCCTCAGAATCACATTACTTAGGTAAGGGACAATCAGTTTTTACAGCTGAGTTTGTGGCTGTCCTTATGGCCCTAAATCATCTTGTTCAAATACCAATGATGAAAAGTAATATCCTATTTTGTGTTCATTCTCAATCAGTTTTAAAAAGTTTGCTCCGTTTGAGAATAATCAGAGAGAAGATTTATTGTTTGAAATTAGGTATTCATTACACGCCCTATTTATTATGAAAGGTGCAAATGTTGTTTTCTGTTGAATACCATCCCATACTGGATTCCTTTATAACGACCAAGTAGACAGTACAAAAAGGGAAGCAAAGAATTATACAGATAGTATAAAAGTATATTGCGTCATACAAGGAAATAAGTGAAATGCTAGAAAGAAACTTCTAAAGGTGCTTTCATTCAGCTCTATAGCCTCGTCAATGGACTCAGACTTTGGTCCGATTCGCAGACCAATTCTAAGTTTAATTTTCAGACTATTATCTAATACATTTCGGACTTAGTATTGCTCTAAAGTCAAGTGTATATGCTTCAGTAATGTGACAATTAAGCATATAATTTTTTTTACTGTGGTTTGATGAAGCCTTACCTGTATCCATATAAAAAACATATCAATACCTAAACGTGAGTGGCTGAAAACGTTGATGTTTTTGACTTTTTGCATTCGTTATCAGTTGTTTCACTTTTTAGATTGGCGACTTCTCTTTTACGAAGTCCATTAAGTAATTTTCTATAATTGTATTTAGATATTTGTTTCCAATTGTTATTGTGACCTGGGACAAATCACTGTCTCAGTAACTGCAACCTCAAGCAGTATGAACAGCTAAATACCTGATAGAAAGGCCTCGCTTGAGTGCACTGATTCGCTCTTCGCCCACACATACTGAGAACACACAGCAGCTGCGAACAAAAACTTCTCAATCCTCCTCTGTTTTTGTTCGCAATCCTTCTCCAATTCATCCCCTCAAGTGATAGTCCAAAAACGAATCTCATATATCTCCGCGGTGTGTGTGTGTGTGTGTGTGTGTGTGTGTGTGTGTGTGTGTGTGTGTGTTCCTTGCCCAGATCTCCATGCTCATGTTCTTAGTCCTTTTCTTCTTGTTATTGTTCCCTTTTATCATTATTATTATTATTATTGTCGTTGTTACTATCATTACCATCATTATTGTTATCAATTTTCGTATCTATTTTCTGGTTTTTCTTATATTTCTGTTGCTGTTTTTTGTGGGGTTTTTTCTTCGTTTTCGACTTTTTTCCTGTTCTTTGTCGATTGTACTTTTTGTTGCTCTAATTCTTCTTCATATGTTAACGTTTCTGTTTTGAGATGTTATCCAAAAATAACACTTTATGAATGAACGATACGTGAAAATAAAAATGTTTACTGGTCTCTTTTTGAGACACGTTTTCTAGAAAAACGAAGTCGAAATACTCTGATGTGTTTTCTCAATGTCCGCAAACTGATTATTAGATATACTGAATAGAATGAGGCATTTCCCATTTCAGGTGTGCGGTTTACAATATATAGCTATTCGGGTAATTGTTGCAAATTGTTTTTTGTTTTTTTTCTTTTCTTTCTTTTTTTCTTTTTACCTTGAACTTACTATGTAAGTAAATATGTTCAGATTGTCTGATCATTATACTCTGCGATACATTGCGCTTCTTGTTACATCATCCATGAAGAAGCAGTAGAAGACGAACAAGTTAAAAAAAAACAAAAACATAAGGAGAAGGAGAAGAAGAATAATTATGAGTCAGTCTCGGTACAAAGTCTACGAAACAGAGTTACAGATGTGTAGCAAATATCAAAGTATATACAAACTTCCGTTGAAAATTGATTATAAAATATACCTGTACGCTGAAAACACTAAATGGAAGTTGATATTATATTCATATATGGACCAGTTATATTACCAGCGTAGATTATAAACGTATGTATAGAAGATTAGAAAAAAAAAACACGAAACACGTGATATACACTAAAACCTTACTTGTACTAAGAAACTATGTGGTCACTTCATGCTTTATATGCAAAATAAATACACACTAGACAAGACATTTTCATTCCAGATGCAATAAGTAACTAGGATATGAAAATTTTGTTAATACTTCCGTTCAATCTGTTTTATCCTCAGGTAACGAAAAATGCGACAACATAATATCGATTTCATTTTCTTCAGACATTTTGCATAAGCGAAACAAAAAAACAAAAAAATCTTATCTGTAAAGGACTGGGGGCTTAGGGTAGGATAAGGCAGAAGGAAGTACAGATAAGTGGGTAGTAGAATGTAGGGGTAGACTAAACTGTGGACCAACGCAGGCAGGAACAGAATGGGGCAAGTCAGTTTTCTGTTGTTTTATTTACAAAAGTTCAACTGAAAAAGAAAAAGAAGAGGAAGACAATGCCTGAAAGACACAAATAAACATAGTACGTACAATGTCCTTCACACACACCCATACCCACACCCACACATATATATTATATACTGCACTAAAAACAAAATTGCATAAGCATTAAAATATTTCTTATTTTCTAACATAGAATTATGTTCGGACATACTAACATGCCTACACACTTACACACGCGTACCAGAGCACTGTAACCTCACAAACACATGCACGCACGCACGCACACACACACACAC
Organism: Babylonia areolata; assembly: GCF_041734735.1. Lineage (NCBI taxonomy): Eukaryota > Metazoa > Mollusca > Gastropoda > Neogastropoda > Buccinidae > Babylonia > Babylonia areolata. The sequence continues at coordinate 32,449,296 of NC_134901.1, read as the reverse complement.
GCGCACACACACACACACACACGCACGCACGCACGCACACACACACACACACACACGCGCGCGCGCGCGCGCGCGCCCATCAAAAATAACTAGATAGAAAAAAAATGACATCACATCTAAGACCGAAACTACATAAAATACACAATGGATTAAAACAGGACTACAAAATACTAGCACAAAGATACTTGCCAACAAGCATATCTTGGTTTAACCATTCCGCCCAGAACAAAAATGCTTACGGAAAAGGTAAGTTTTCAGATCTGACTTAGGTTTCCTACGGCTAAGATTTCGGTTTTGTCTTCATTGAGCTTTAGCTTGTTTCTGTCCATCCATGTTTTTACATCAGCTACGCAAGCTTCCAATTCAGTAATGACTGTTTTAAAATCAGATGGTGGAGCGGCTTTCTGTGTCAACTGCATATTTATGGTAACAAAATGAGTGCCTTTTGAAGATGTCAGACAAAGGTTAAGTGTACAAAGTGAACAAGATAGGCCCTAAGACTGAACCCTGAGGGACACCAAACACAAGAGGAATGACTTTAGAGGTGCTATGTTTTACTTAAACCTTGAGTTGACGATCTGAAAGATATGAAGAAAACCATTTTAAAGCAGTAGATTTAATGCCAAAGGTAGTGCTATGACGATTGATAAGAATTTGGTGGTCAATTGTATCAAATGCCGCTGACAGATCTAAAAATGCCACTGCAGATGTAAGTTTTTTGTCTGTGTTTGAGAGGAGACTATTTGTGACCGAAAGAAGGACTGTTTCTGTGCTATGGCTTTTCCGATAAACTGACTGATAAGTTTCGAGCAGACCGTTTTCATCAAGATGTTCCTGGAGCTGATGTAACAACTTTAGCTGATTTGTGTCCAATTGTGCTTTTCGAAAGAGGGGTGACAATGGCCAATTGAAGACAATCATCAACAATGCCTGATTCTTGAGAATGATTAATAATTCTGGTGATCAAGGGGAGAAGGTCACCAAGACAATTTCAAAAGGTTAGTGGGCAATGGATCAAGGTCACAGTTCTTACTTGGAGATTTAAGAATAAAATCTCTTACAGCTTTTTCAGAGACAGGTCTAAAATATGTCATCAAATTTCCTTTAAATTCATTAAATTTGTCCTCTGGTGGGCTAGCATCCAGTTCTTGTCGGATGTTTACAATTCTGTCAGTAAAATAAATTACTAAAAGCATCAGGGAGATCCTGAGGAGGAGTATTTTTTGGCAGCAACAGTTCTGTTTTTGCCAATGAGCTGGTTTGATACAGCATAGAGCTGTTTGGACGTGGAACACTGACTGATGGAGGCGCTGAAATGTTGATGCTTTGCAGCTGTCTGCATGTCATTCAGTTTTTTTTCGCTCCTTAACATAAATCTGTCTGGAGACAGTCAGTTTGTTGGAGCGCCAGACGTGCTCGGCCTGTCGTTCTCGACGCTTGGCGGCCCTCAGTTCAGTCATCCAGGGAGCAGAGGGACGGTCAGTAACAAGGCGAGTGGAGAGAGGGGCATGCCTGTCCAGTATCTGACGGAGGCCAGTGTTGTATGTTGTCAGAGGAGATGAGCTTGAGTCACTTCCATCCATGAATGATTTGATGTCAGCCTGGAATACCTCAAGGTTAATCATCTTTGTGTTCCGTGATGTAACAAAACGTTTTGACGCTTCAGTCTCCTAAAAGGGATGTCATAAAGAATTGCCATGTGATCATCAAGAGCCAAGTCTATGACCTTAAACTGGGGGGTGTGAATGTTCTCTCGAACCACAAGCCAGTCGAGAGTGTGACCATGTTTATGGGCTGGTTCACATGGTTGGTTCATAATGAAGGTTAAAATCGCCAGTTAAAACTAAGTCTCCTGCTTCTAGGTTGTATTTATCAGGAGATCAGAAAACTCAGTAATAAAAGTCTGGGTGTTACATTTATTGTGTCGACTAGGTGGGGGTCTACATATGCATATAATATAGCACACAGAACTATCGCACTCAACCCTTAATGCTACACCCTCAAATGATGTATAATCGAGGGGTTTGAATGTACAAATATCCTGAATACGGCTTCTCATAATGGTTGCAATACCGCCTCCCTAACTTGTCTAGGGAATGATTTCAGTTTGTACCCTTGCGGCGTAAGCTGCGCTATATATGATTCATCTCCCTGCTCATACAACCAGGTCTCAGTCAGTATGGCGATGTCAAAAGCATGGTCAACAATCACACTGCGAATAAAAGCGGCCTACTGTCTGTATGACTGGACGTTCACACACATCAGTTTTAGACATGACGGGTGAGAGGGTAAATCAGTTGAATGTAGATTCTTCACGGGGATTATTTGAATAAAAGAGTTTGCTCTCACCTTATGAATCAAGATCGTTTTTTTACGGGGGAGGTTGTAGCCAATGTTCAAATCTTTGAGACGTCGTATCACATCATGAGATAAAAGAGTGTGTGTGTGCTGTCCCAGTGTAAGCAAATGGTGCCGAGTGTACTTGCATGGCGAGGCGCGTGCAGTGTTGATGTTTTGCACTAAACACTGTGCGCGTTGGCCATACTCCAGCAATGGCGGACGGCGATAGGAAACTGAAACCCAGAGCAAAAATGTCCAAACAAACAGTTAAAAAGCACATGGAACAGGATAAAACCACCATATTAAAAGTATGTCAGCTATAAACACGATTTAAAACGCAGGGAATAACACTATTACCTTCAGAGAGCAAAAGAGCCTGCCTGTCAGGCGACTAGTCCGCACTCATGATTGATACTAACAGTTATCAAATCATCCTCCTTACTGCTTACGGCGGATATTTAATATAGTGGCAACCTGAATGAGAATGGAAGGAGACTAACATTTGGTGTTACCATTTTACTACTGCAGTGGTGAGACCAGCTCAACGGACCTGCAAAAAGTTATCCGTTAAAAAAACACAACTACTACTACTACTACTAATTTTTTTTTAAAGCCATACTACTCCAAGAAAGTTCAGAGCCAGGCAGAAAAACTGTCAGGAAAATTAGGCAAAGAATACCAAATGTAGCAAATTTCACAAAAGTTTATTTCTATTATCTGACAACAGTATACGAGTGAAAATTCATCAAAACATAATTTCTTTTTAGAGAAATCAACAACTGAATTACCCTACCCCCGAAACAAAAGTCACAAACAATTAAAAAAAAAAAAATTAAATGTCATTTGATTCACAAATGTCACTTTAGTAGTGTGTGTGTCCTCCATTTGCAGCCTGGCACTCTCCACATCTCTGCCTCATGGACTGAACAAGTGTTCTAACGATGTTCTGATGCAAAACAGCCCACTCCTACTGCAGAAAACAAAACAGGTCATGAAGGTCTGCAGCAGGTAGGTGATTCTGGCACACCCTTCGTCCAAACAGGTCCCACAAGTGCTCGATGTGGTTTAGGTCCGGTGAATGAGCCGGCCGGTCAGGACATTGGATGTTCCTTACCTGGAGGTAGTCCCTGACCACCCTAGCACGGTGGGAAGTGGCGTTGTCATCCATAAGGATGGCTCCAGGACCCATGGCCTGGAGGGCAGGCTTAATAAGTGGCTGAACGATCGTGTCTCTGTACCTCACGCCAGTGAGGATCCCTTGCACAAGGTGTAGGGGAGTTCTGCCCCTCAAGTGGATGCCTCCCCACACTATCAGAGAGCCTCCTCCATACCGATAGTGCTCACGGACACAGCCATCTGCACAGCGCTCAACTGGGCGTCTCCAAACACAAACGCGGGCATCGTTGTGGGACAGGGTGAACCGAGACTCCTGTAAACAGTACCCTGTCTCGTCCAGCGATGATGCTGCCGGCTCCAGGCCAGACACGCTCGTATGTGCGCCTGAGTCAGTGGAACTCTAACAGCTGCCCTCCTGGAACGCAACCCTGCTTCAACAAGACGAGAACGAACAGCCTCTTATTTAATGTTAATGTTAGTAATCTGCCTGAGCCGCATCCTAAGGTCATTGGCAATACTGGTACTGTCGAGCAGAGCTGAGAGAACAATGAAAGGATCGTCACGTGGGCCTGTCGCTCTTGGTCTGCCTGTACGAGGACGGGGTTCGGTGGATCCAGTTGTTTGGAACCTCTCGTTTAGCCGCTGAATTACAGAGTGGCTCACTCCAAGACGTCTGCCCACTTCTCGTCCAGAAATTCCATCTTGCAGTCATGCCAGGGCTCTGCCGCGATCTTCTGCTGTAAGTTGCTGTCTTGCTGGCATAGTTGTTTCACCTCGATTTTAGCCCAGATTTTATCCCCAAATTTATCCCTGTTCATCTGAAATGTCTTCACAATACACACCTTATGCCAGTGCGTTTTGCAAATTTTAAAATGAATCAGCGGTTTTGAAGCTGACAAACTGCCTTTCTTCGGAAAAAAAAAAAAAAAAAAAATCTTTCAAAACACGCAACTTTCCAGCGCATTTGCACGCCTTAGCTCAAAGGTCAGGATAGAGTATAACCGGGGTCAATCAGTGTAAATGTTGACTGTGTAATGATTCAATCTTAAATTGATATTAAAAGTCTTCCTTCTTTCTAAAGAAAGATATCTTAAACAATCGAAATTGTCTTCGTGGCCCTTAACTTTCTTGGAGTAGTATATTAAAAAAATAAAAATTAAAAAATAAAAAAAAATAAAAAAAACCGGCGCCGAATACAGCCAAGTATGACGCGTTGTTGTGTGTTAACAGCTTCTCCTACTGAGTGCGGCGGGACACGCCATAGTGACAAGCAACAGATCTGGCTGATCAGAAAAACGATTGAGAAATGGAACTGTATGCAACATTCTGGATCAAAGCAAACGATGGTGACATCTCGACAATTTCTGTCACTGATGTTCGTTCGTTTATTTATTTGTTGTCTGTTCAACTAAGATGATGATACTATTATTATCATTATCATTTCTATCATAATTACGATTATTACTTAGAAATACTCATTTCTGAAAATCAATGCCAGGGGAAGAACTATTCAACTGAAAATGGGGCGGTTGTGGTGGCGGGGGCAGGGGGGACTGAGGAAGGAAGAGAGAGAGAGAGTACAGAATGTGGAAAATATAGAGCACAAAATGTAAAAATGGAGAGGGTGAGTGTCAGTGATTAGAGCAAGAAACCCATAATATTGGAAGGGTGTGTGTGAGAGGGGGTATGCTGGAAGCAGGATTCGAAATAAAGATTAATCAATAATCAAATATTCAATCAATACTTCTATAGATTGTTATTTGAAAAGAGGACGATGTAGGGACCTACCATAAACCAACTGGACTTTCTAATACTTAACTAGCTAACTTTGATAAAGATCATTTTGAAATACACAACCTTTCCACACACAAAGAAAATTAACATGGGAAACTGGTACCAGGTGTTCAATAATTTCTGGAGGTTTCATTTCTAAACAGCGCGTTAAAACGTGCTCTACTGTAAAACCCTTGAAAATGCATTCAATGTTTTCGCAATTTTTTTATTTTTTATTTTTTTTTTTATGGGGCATTTAGTAATAACATAAATGCCATGCTCCTAACAGCCCTGCCAGTTGTGTTTTTGTGGGTTTTTTAGCATTTCATAAGGGAGAAGTGTTAACTTCATAAGACAGAAAGGGATTTAGCATATTTCTTTCAACAATATTACAAGAGACATGATCACACAGGAGATCAAGAAGGAAGAGGATGATGAAAGAGTCCAGAGGGCAGTCCAAGGCTAGCAGGGGCAGTGGATAACATGGGAAAATGCGCTCCAAAGAAGCCTCAGCTGGAGCGACATGTGGAACATGGCCCCTCTCAGGATCATCATCCTAAGATCTGCGTACGACCTCTTTCCCTCGAATACAAACTTGGTGAAATGGGGGAAAGCAGAGGACATGTTCTCAGCTCGTGCAAAGCGGCGTTGAGCCAAGGACGGTATACATGGAGGCACAACCAAGTGCTAAAAGAATTTTCACACGTGGTGAGCACTGTCCAAGGAGCACCCACACCACCAGAAGTTCCGGTAGATTCCTCTCTGCAGAAGGCAATAAATTCTGGCCAGGAACAGCTGCAACATCCAAAGCATGGAAACGTGGGCTGTTTGATGGTGCCGACTGGTGCAAGAGGGTTTGTGAGCGCATCTGCCTACAGCCTCGTGAAACAGCTGTCGATTTCTGGCAGAGATAGGACAATGGCTCTCAAGGCAATGGCAGAAGCAGCAGAAGAGTTCCAGCTGGATCTGGTCGAGGAGGAATGATTACATTTCCCAACTCAAGCTAGGCGTACGATGGCTCAGTGGTTAGAAAGTCTGCCAGAAAAGGTGACTCATTCCTGAAGTGGCGATCACCGTGAAGGCGCGGGTTCGAACCTGTTGAGGACCAGGGGATTTTTTTTAAGGCGGCAATATAAGGGCATCCAGGAGTCATGACCTGGGTGTGGTCCGGACCCCTTAGAGTGTAAGGACCTGTTGGCCGAAACACTTGACTGAGAGGGGCTTCTTCTCTGAAGACCTTGTACTGTCCACCTCTCCCTAGAGTTTCTAATCACAAATTTCAGATGATAAACGAAGAGGAAGTTCAATTGCATTTAAAGCGTTTTGAGCTCCAAGGTTTGCAAGATGATATACACGTTCATTAGAAATAAGCCCACAGTGTGAGGGAATCAACACATTTTAGTTCCTCTCATTTGAATACAATGAATCAAAAATCTTACTTCAAAAATGATGTTATAATTAATGTTTGTACAACCTGATTTGAATCGACACAAAATAAAACAATCAAGTTGATGGGCAGATCAATTTGATATGTTAATGCCATAAGAATGGCAATTAATTCAGCTGTAAAAATTGATCCAATATGATATGACTTTTCAATTTTCAAAGCAGGAATTGTATATCCAGCACCAGCAAATTGATTTTCTAAAACAGAACCGTCTGTATATATTTTTTTTAAGTGATGGGGGTATGTTTCAGACAAGTGTGAATTGACCGAAGAAGTTAAAATATTGGGATTTTTACCTTTCTTCATGTCACAATTTTGAATGTCAAAAGCTGCTCCAGTTATTTCCCATAACGGAACTAGTGAAGTGCTCATAATCGGGGCACCAGTTTGTGGATCTATATTTGATTAATAGTATCAGACAGGTATGAAGAAATAGTTTCTAGATTTCTATTCTGTTTCGCTCGTTTCGAAAAATGTTTGTCAGACCGCATATTTACCTCAGTGTCACGCGTGCTAAAGCGGACGTGCACCCTCCCCAAGATAGCCCACTACAGACGCCACAAAACAAGCCCACACAGAAACGAAATTATGTAATGCATTTAATGATTGTGTGTATAATATATATCTATAGATGTATGTAAATAAAAAAAAATTTTAAAAATTTAAATTATCAAGAGCATACAAAAAAACAAACAAACAACAACAACAACAACAACACCCCCCCCCCCCTCCCCCCAAAAAAAAACCAAACCAAAAAAAAAAAAACGGCAGCAGAACTACAGCTTTAGTCTTCTCACATTTTATCACAAGGGCACTGACTGGTAAGTGAGATGTCAAACGACCATCATTAGAAGCACAGGATGGTCTGTTTTCCACGAAAAAAATAAAATAAAATAAACACATGAACATAGGAGTGTTGCTGACGCTGGCGGACGGAAGACAGACCCCCAGTATGGAAAACGTCAGCGGAGCCCTCAGCGGGTCCGTCGCCGGCTCCGAGAGGCGGGTGGTCTGGAACCACCATGTTACAACTAAAACATCTACAAAACTGGCGGCACCCAGCGAGGAGCGCACAGGAAGACGCATTGGCAGCCCAAAACCATTGATGAATAATTATTTCGAGAGATACCATTTTTTCAAATATTATGGAAAACATACGTTTATAGTTGGTTGGTGGTTGTTGTTTTTTTTTAAATGAATAACATTATCAATGGTTGCCGGCATCTTTTGCCGCACGCCTCGCCGCCGTAAAAATAGACTAACAATTATCTCCCTTTCTTTCAGTATTTCACATGTCATAAAACAAATTATCATTTACCATATACAACAGTACTGTTTTCTACAAGCATAAATTTACTCCCGATGTTAACTCGTGGCCTCTAGTTGGACGAGCTGCTTAAACCTTAACAAAAATATCCAATAAAATTGTCTTGAGCATGTAAAAAGCAAGATATCTAAAATTACCCCCTTGCATTGAAAACTCCTACTTGGGCAGACATGACAAAAATGTAGCTCCTCCCCAATTCTTAAATTTCAATATTTATTCCTTACGTTTCCACTATAACATTTGAGCAACATGTGACAACTCATCGCCCCTTCACAGGCTCATAACTTTCACAATAATAAACCGTGACAAGAGAGATGTCACAACAAACAGGAAACAGAAAATACAAACGTAACCATGAACCACAACGGAGAAAAACTACATAAACAGGTCTGGAACACAAGCTCCTACCTAGAGCGACGTGACGTTGCCCCACGATTAGAACGGAGGCACACCACCTCAAGACGCGCGCCAGGCAACTGGAGAAACACTGACGGGACAAGACAAAAGCCACCCACTGGCCACCGCACAGTGTTCTGTGAACAACGGGTGCTACACCGAAACACAGAAATGAAGGACAGTTCCACTGGCGGACATAAAGTCGTTTACAGAGGAAAAAAAAAAACGAACATCAGCCGCTAAGCGCTGGTTCTACCACCGTCCTTCTCCAAGGACTGACTCCCTTCGAGTGAAGATACGGACAAACAGACGAGGAGCATTTGAAGCACTAGAACTCTGCTCAGTCTGTTCATTCAGCTTCCTATATATTTTTTTTCCCGTTCAGTTGCACGAAACACAAAACATAGAAAACATGACACAACAACACGATCTCCCTCTACGCTCGAACGCCCAACCACCACGGGGAACACACACGATGGAAAACATCGTGCACGCGCATAAGAAACACACCCGCCTCTAAAAAATAATCCAGCGACCCACCAGCCTCCGCCAATTTCGCTTGTCATGATAGAAGAAAAAGGGAATGAGATGGACTCGAACCCCCTCCATAAACGTAAAAGAAAAGAAAAAATAGCGGAACCATTATATCGTCCGTGACAATACCCCCCTCCCAAGATTAAACCCCTGGTTTAAATCAAAACAAAAACAAATAAGTCACGGACTAATAATGTACCCCACCTACCTATATACATATCAGAGGAGTACTCAGCATAATCCTTACTTGCCTTGCAAGTACCCGAGGAACCTAGCAGCAATCCCGCCTCCTCCAGGAATGGACTGCACACATTCCTGGCCAGCAGAATGAAGCAAATACACGTTCCTTGGTCTTCTTGGTCCCGAGATGCTCTGACATCGGACTATCGTGACCTAGCGTCATAACCGCCTTCCATAGAGTCTGAGGGACACACACCTGGTCAATGACCTCATGACGACCCTCGAACTTCCGCAACAAAACACCCTCCTTCCTACAGTATGACACTTTTCCTCCCCTGGTCTGGTGGCTGACACTCTGGTTACACGACTCGCGTGCTGCCGCTAGAGAGGGGTCACACTCTTGTAACCTGATCAGATCAGCACGGGATGTCCCTATCATTTGCTCCTTTATGGAGAGGGCCTCTGGGACCGATCCCTCCCTCCTTGCCTGCACCCTGGTCTTTACTGCACCTACAAGCAATGGGTTGGCGTATACTGGTATGTGTTCTAGCTTATCACTACCCTCCCGCTGAGCCAAGTTGCCAATGAGGACTTCTACCGGTCGCTTCATAATCAGAACCCGAATCCTCCCACAAATGAAAGGGGAAGCAATGTCCACAACAGCCACAGGCAACAAATTCTGGCACCTCGACTCAGCCAACACGACTGGCATCGTATCACCTGTGTATGCATCAGCAGGCACCAAGCGCTCTGCCACCACTGTGTAGCCTGCTCCTGTGTCATGCAGGCCATTTGCAGGCATTCCCTCAATAGTGACAATGCAGCGTGGAGTGTATGGCTTCCGTGCACAGGGGACACACAGAGTCGGTGTATCTCCCTGGGGAACCTGCACAGGACAAGCCACTGCCGCCGTGACCTGTAACTGCGGACAGTTCCGTGCAATGTGCCCTTCCTTCTTACAATTAAAACATAGGATAAATGACCTAGGTTGCCCCTGACTAACCGGGGTCAAACCTTACTCTGCTCTAGGTTGGTCTTAACTGTATTTGTTGGCAAGGACGCAGTGTGCCGTGTCTGCAATGGCCGCTCTTGAGCGCCCCGCTCATGTTTAGCCTCCCGGCTCATTCGTTTGGCCTCGGCCAACACAGTGGCCTCCTTAGCCAAGTCATCAGCGTTCTTTGGGCTGACCTTCCTTACCTCCATTATCAACTCTGGAGACAGAATATTGTAGAGCTGCTCCTGCATGAACAGATCTTTCACCTCCTCAACATTATTTTCATCCTTGCCAGCAGCTACGCACCACAGAGATAAACAAGCGCGCATCCTAATGAGAAGCTGTTCAAATGTTTCAGCAGCATCCTTCCTCAGTGCCCGGAATTTCTTCCTGTAAGCGTCGGCATCCAGACGGAAATGCCTAAGCAGAGCCGCTTCTTCTTTAGCATAGCTGGTAAGATCATCCAGATCCAGTCGCAACACTGCCTCCCTAGCCTTGCCCCTCAACAGCGCGATAAGTCCGGTAGGCCACGACGACTCTCTCCAGTGACACAGGGTAGCCACTCGCTCAAAGTGTGATAGACAAGCGTCTACGTCGTCCTTATCACCCAGAGGATCTAAGTTAATATTCCTGTTCTCGCTGGCTTCTACCTCTCTCCCCCGAAGTTTAAGCTCTTCTCTTCTGAAAGCCTGTTCCTCATCTTTCTCTTGGCACTTCAGTTGTAATTCCTCTTTCCTGAGTCTCAACTCCTCCTCCTCTTTACACTTGAGTCTAAGCTCCTCCCTCTCTCCCTTCACAGAATCTGTTATGAATCTGGAGAGGGCCTCTCCAGTCAAGCCTAACTTACTAGCGATTGCAGCATACTTCTCATAAACCGATTGTTCTTCCGCTATCTCCCCCTTCACCTCCTCGCTCACCTTTGGTCTATCCAGCTCATCTCTGACCCAACGTGCCAGCTCGTCAGTCTGCTCTGGAGTCCTCACAGGAGTGCCTGGCGTACCTTGCTTCGCAGGCTGTTTACGCGGTGGCATGATCCCAGTGTCGAACCCAACGAAACTACTGCTGTCACTAACAATTGAACCCTCAACCACCAGAGAAAACCCTTCAGACCAATGACGCGTGAACCGTAGAGCGCTCAAAACCAACAATGATTATCAGCTGCCTACAATGCATCAAAACATGTACACTTTGAATCCCTGCGCATACAGACCAACATCAGCTACCTGAAGCACTTACCAGTGCAGCAATATCACCGTAGGGTAACATGAACCATTTTGAAAACAATCACATAACACCACAAGACACCCTACCACCTGTCCCCCTAACCTAAATCCTAACCCAGCTAAGACGGATCCCAACACAACCTAGCTAAAAGTTACCCCGCATCTCCATTTCTCACGCGTGCTAAAGCGGACGTGCACCCTCCCCAAGATACCCCACTACAGACGCCACAACACAACAAGCCCACACAGAAATGAAATTATGTAATGCATTTAATGATTGTGTGTGTATGTCTTTAGATGTATGTAAATAAAACAAATAAAAAAAAAAAATCAAAAGCATACAAAAAAACAACAACAACACCCCCCCCCCCCCCCCCCCCAAAAAAAAAAAAAAAAAAAAAAAAAAAAAACCCGGCAGAACTACAGCTTTAGTCTTGTCACATTTTATCACAAGGGCACTGGTAAGTGAGATGTCAAACCATCACTAGAAGCACAGGATGGTCTTTTGTTTTCCACGATAAAAAAAAAAAAAAAAAAAATATATATATATATATTAAACACATGAACATAGGAGTGTTGCTGACGCTGGCGGACGGAAGACAGACCCCCAGTATGGAAAACGTCAGCGGAGCCCTCAGCGGGTCCGTCGCCGGCTCCGAGAGGCGGGTGGTCTGGAACCACCATGTTACAACTAAAACATCTACAAAACTGGCGGCACCCAGCGAGGAGCGCACAGGAAGACGCACTGGCAGCCCAAAACCATTGATGAATAATTATTTCGAGAGTTATCATTTTTTCAAACATTATGGAAAACATACGTTTATAGCTGGTTGTTTTTGTTTTGTTTTTTTAAGTGAATGACATTATCAATGGTTGCCGGCATCTTTTGCCGCACGCCTCGCCGCCGTAAAAATAGACTAACAATTATCTCCCTTTCTTCCAGTATTTCACATGTCAAAACAAATCATCATTTACCATATACAACAGTACTGTTTTCTACAAGCATAAATTTACTCCCGATGTTAACCCGTGGCCTCTAGTTGGACGAGCTCCTTAAACCTTAACAAAAATATCCAATAAAATTGTCTTGAGCATGTAAAAAGCAAGATATCTAAAATTACCCCCTTGCATTGAAAACTCCTAATCGGGCAGACATGTCAAAAATGTAGCTCCTCCCCAATTCTTAAATTTCAATATTTATTCCTTACATTTCCACTATAACATTTGAGCAACATGTGACAACTCATCGCCCCTTCACAGGCTCATAACTTTCACAATAATAAACCGTGACAAGAGAAAGGTCACAACAAACAGGAGACAGAAAATACAAACGTAACCATGAACCACGACGAAGAAAAACAATACATAAACAGGTCTGGAACACAAGCTCCTACCTAGAGCGACGTGACGTTGCCCCACGATTAGAACGGAGGCACACCACCTCAAGACGCGCGCCAGGCAACTGGAGAAACACTGACGGGACAAGACAAAAGCCGCCCACTGGCCACCGCACAGTGTTCTGTAAACGAACAATGGGTGCTGCACCGAAACACAGAAATGAAGAACAGATCCACTGGCGGACATAAAGTCGTTTACAGAGGAAAAAAAAACAACGAACATCAGCCACTAAGCGCTGGTTCTACCACCGTCCTTCTCCAAGGACTGACTCCCTTCGAGTGAAGATACGGACAAACAGACGAGGAGCATTTGAAGCACTAGAACTCCGCTCACTCTGTTCATTCAGCTTCCTATATATATGTTTTCCGTTCAGTTGCACGAAACACTTACAAAACATAGAAAACATGACACAACAACACGATCTCCCTCTACGCTCGAACGCCCAACCACCACGGGGAACACACACGATGGAAAACATCGTGCACGCGCATAAGAAACACACCCGCCTCTAAAAAATAATCCAGCGACCCACCAGCATCCGCCAACTTCGCTTGTCATGATAGAAGAAAAATGGAATGAGATGGACTCGAACCCCCTCCATAAACGTAAAAGAAAAGAAAAAATAGCGGAACCATTATGTCGTCCGTGACACTCAGCTTTGACAAAATTTTCTGTAGCATTTGCTATAATTACCAATTTTTGGCCGATGCTAAGAGGTAATATTCTGCAGCTCTATACGACTGTAATATGTTCGTATGAAAAGGAACACCTAAAGCTAACTTTATGGATCTGCTATCTATGCTTTGCAATTTGGAGCAACAATATCAAAAAGTATCGTGTGTGTCTTTTCAGTTGAAAACTGTGATCCATTATCTCTCATGTGACTATTTGTCTGTCAAGTTTTGATTGATATAAATTGTGAATGTGATCGATATAACGCAAGCCTGTTTTCTTTCGCATAGGTACATTCAACCAAACTGCTATATTATCAGCGTATTGAGTGAGATTTATAGATTTAGACAAATTTTTTGGCAAATCATACAACATTAAGTTGAAGAAAAATGGGGAAATTAAAGATCTTTGCGGAATACCCATGTTAATTGATCTTGAAGACGACAATGATTGCCCAACTTCAGTAGTGATGCATATGTCAAAATAAATTTCATATACCTGTAAACTTTGCCAATTATCCCACTGTTCTTTGGCTTAAACAGTAATATGGCATGTCAAATGCGGTCATAAGCTTTTTGTACATTGTCAGTTTTTGCCAGTTAACTAAAGCTGTGTTCTGAGGATGTTACAGGATCCTCAGCGCCTGCTTTGGGACCTTGTCATTCGGCTCTTCAACATATGAGAAGACCTACAAGAAATCATTTTCGGGAGGAACTGACAGGAGGCCATGAGAAAAACAATTTTTCAAATGCAAAGATGTATTCCAAACTTCATGATCATTCTGAAAATGGAGAATAGAACATTTTTGATTGTGTCTCCTGATAACATGATTTATCCCTAATAGCAGTTTCAGTGTAAATGTTTGTTTACTTTTTCTTCGGCGTGTTTGATAATAAGGGTGTCTTCCAAGTTCACCATGAAGTGAGTAGATGTTCAATAACATCCTAAAAACGTTTCATGACAAAAAAAAAAAAAAAAAAAAAAAAAAAAAAATTCAACATAATAACCATTCTTTAATGTCCAACGTTCGGCACCATACTGCAACATCGGTTGTATTTGACAGTCAGATAGCTTTGTACAGATGAATTACAAACATATTCATGACGTGGATAACAATTAATGCATGTCTTTTTACTCTGTTCATTAAATCTTGACAGGTAGAAAAAAAACAAAACAATATGGCTGAAAAGAGAACACCAAGACTGGCAGTCTGACCAAACTCAGGTCTGAGACGGATCCTGGCTTCGGCTTTCTCCGATGTTGGAATATGCCGTTGCTTGCACATAAGTCGTCATTTACCAATAACTTTGTAATTTTTGTGTGAACAATAAAAAAAAAGAAGTTAAATATGGAAAATGCTATTCATTGAATTTGCTTCTCGGAATTCCCTTTTCGATCAAAGGAGAAATTCTGCCATTCTGCAGTGTGTGTATCTTGGAAAATGGGACAGTGCCACTTGATGGCGATTTCAGAAAGACCTCAACATCTTTTCGTTACCCTGAACAGTATGTGTAAAACAAAATACTTATGTTTTCGAGTAACATATCGGTACATGTTCAGTTTAAACAATTTGAACATCATGTTGTTTCATGAGTGCTGCTATTGCATCCAGCTATTCACAGAATAAACGGAAAGCTGTCTGACTTCACTCTAACCCAGGGATAAGCAACAGGATAAATATACCATTTCCAGGGATAAATCACATCAATAGCTCACTCTAGGGAAACATAATCATTCATTTTCCATTCTCCTTTACACTCTCTGGTTAGGCTTTAACAATCGTCATATTTGTTTGTTATACAATTCAATGTGTTTCCTTGAGTTGTCAATCGGCACATCAGAGCATTCTTTGCTGGGTATTATATTGACCGAAAAACGTGGTCCCAAAACAGGCGCTGAGGATGACTGTTTCAAGCCAAGCTTTCCTACAGCTTGACAGTCCAGCATCCAGGACTTACATTATCTCTGACAAGAATGTCAAGTATCCCATGACTTAGGACCGCAAGGACTATTCAACAGTCCACCTGTGACCAACACGAATGTGCGCCCAGAGTGGAATGACAATATTTTTTGTTGCACTTCTAAACACATAATTCGTGAACAAACATTCACTTCAGCGCCTAAGGAAAATACACCACACAAAAATTTTCCCTTCACACGCAGGCAAAACTCGATGTCATTACACCTCGATCCTGGGGTAACATTTTTCGGGAGACATCAAACAATTCTTTTTTAATTAGCGTACATTCATCACCATTGTACACAAGCACTGGTGACCGTGCAGCAACATTTTACAATGATTTTACTTCAGTGAATATACACACACAATATAACCTGATTGGTACCTACAACAGTCACTGACAATCATCAGATTACTATGTACAAGCCTTGTTTATTATTTAAACAATGTAGCGAAAACGATTTGTATGTTCCTACTGTCAACACCTTCTTGTCAAGAAATCATAGTTACCAATTAAAATATAGTACGCATTATAACATGACAAGCAATGAAATGGTGAGTCAAACCATAACAAAAATCAAGTAGATTTGTGGCACCTGAAATGGACAAAACAGAGCATGACAAATGCAAATACCAACCATTTCAAACATGAAAAAAGAAAGCAAAATCAGTCTTGTGGCATACATACATGCATACATATTCGAAAGAAGAAAACAAACCACACCCCAAACACACAATATCACTTATGGAATGTAAATTCCGAACTGTCAACATTTTTTTTCTCTCTCTCTCTCGTGACAATAGATAAGCGATTGTGTTTTTGGTGCCAGAAATGGACTCGACCTGGATGGAAACTGCTCTCTTGAATCGCCAGAGACCAGCGCAACGGGCAACTGTTCTTGGACATTGACGCTCTGATGAAGGTCAAAGGTCTGTGGTCGGTTTGAAGAGTGAAATGTCCAGACAGAAAGCGAGCGAATTTGTCAAAAGCCCACACAATAGTAGGTGCTCACACTCAATAGTTCAGTAATTTTACTGAGCTATTGTGAATTGCATGCAAGTGAACTGCACTGGATGCAGCACGTCACGTCTTTTCTGGAGGAATACACCTCCCATGCCAACGCTGCTGGCATCTGTGCACAGGACAAATTTCTGTAAAAGATCAGGTAGAACCAATACAAGAAACATGTTCAGAACGTCCTGTAAAAGATCAGGTAGAACCAATACAGGAAACATGTTCAGAACGTCCTGTAAAAGATCAGGTAGAACCAATACAGGAAACATGTTCAGAACGTCCTGTAAAAGATCAGGTAGAACCAATACAGGAAACATGTTCAGAACGTCCTGTAAAAGATCAGGTAGAACCAATACAGGAAACATGTTCAGAACGTCCTGTAAAAGATCAGGTAGAACCAATACCGGAAACATGTTCAGAACGTCCTGTAAAAGATCAGGTAGAACCAATACAGGAAACATGTTCAGAACGTCCTGTATTTTCTTAACACTATTCTGGCAGTCTTCTGGCCGTCCACTTAATGGGACATTTGCTCCCTCCTTTTGTCAAAGGGATAGTGGGGTTTTGCAATATTAGAATTTCCTATGCTTTCTTTTTTCTGGCTTGATTTTGCCCATTGAAGTTGTTTGGCCAAGGAACTCTAGTTCCTGAAAACCAGTGAGAACTTTGGATGGGCGTGCAGTGAGACCGAGAGTGATCAGACGCAGAAAAAAATGTTTATGCAAGAGTCAAAAGAAGTTTTCAGGTCTCCTGTGCCTGAAGAATATTAGTATTCAGGATTATTCTGTGAGGATCACCAGGTTTGTTCGTCTATATATCTGCAAAGACATTTGATAAGGATTTCATCTCTTTGTGTATCTCTGGATAGAAACAGTAGGGAAAGTAACAGTATCGTCGCTGAGCACACTTTTGGTACTGACATATGCATAGTAGAGACATTGATGGACACACTTGTACGTTCAGTGTACTTTCTGAGGTTGATGTGAAATAATTTCTTCTGTCCCTTCATGTCAATCTGAACATATTTCAAGGACAGTGAATAGACCTTTCCATTTATTTTTCAGTTTATTATGTTCTTCAGATAGGAGAACCAAGACCTGATCACCAGGCTGAAGTGAGTGAGTGGATATTAATGTTATATACGATAATATAAACGATAAAGTTTATGTTACTTCTTCGTCCCGCTCTCTAAGCAAGGTATTGTATTTAAAAACGATAAGATGTGAACGTTGAACAACATGGTAAGTTATGGAAGGTTTTGCAAAATAAGCAAACAGCTGATTCAGTCGCAATCGTTTGAAAATACGGTTTTGATAAAGTCAGCTGAACACTGTCCTCCCACCTAACCGGACCAAGCCCAGTCCACCCCCTTGAAATCAATGTGATTATTTGTTCAATAAAAGTGTGCGAGTGTTTTATATAAACTAAGGCAGCAAATCTATAACTCATCCATAACTCCCAACACATAAAAAAATCTGAATACCAAGTGAACTATACAAATCTGAGTGAAATAGACTGTTGCACGGAACATAGTCTGATATCAGTGTGACTACTTATCAGCGGTAACATTAACAAGACGGCAGGGTAATATTGATCTCACTGTCCCAGGTTACGGGTACTTCTTGACTTTCATGGGAAGATGCACTCTACTCGCCGTCAACGGACACAGTTCGCAATGATTCTGTAAACAATACCAATTTGTTGATTTCTGTGTTCCTTTTGCTTTCCCCTGCAAACTGTTCAGTTTCAATGGCATCGCTTTCTTTATTCTGCTGTTGATTATCGGCGTTGCTGTCGGCATCTGGACTGTCTTCCGTTGACGGCGCACTATCCTGGGACTGATTACTGCCTTTGCCATTCCTGTGGTCACCGACCTGAATGGAATATAACAACCTGGAAAATAAAAAAGTTCACTGTAACTACAAAATAAATACTGCCACTTCTTGCAGACTAGATAATGGTTTCAGCATATATCACTGTTAAACGTTTATGACATTGATCTTTCCATTTTGTGAGTGCGGGCGTGGGCGTGTTTTTCGAGTTAAATGTATTTGCTGATAGTTGTCTCCCGAGTTTATAAACGATAATTTTTACCACGGTGTCTCTTATTCGGAAATAGCCCTTCTTAGTTTTTCTTTAAGACACATGCTATAATTCCTTTTACCCGAAAGAGCGCTTCTTAGTTTTCTTTAAAATACATGTTAGCATTTCTCTTACTTTGTTACAAAGCAAGCTGTTAACTTTTGATCACTTTCATGTCTAATTCAATCTTTTCACTTTTAAGTTAAAATTTTGCTATGTTCATATACATGATAGACTCGACTTCGGGCTGAGAGACTGATTGGTGTGAGTGACGAGCCTGTGAATGCACATGTAATTTCCAATCGGATTAATAAAGATGTATTGTATTGTATTGTATTCCTGTGCTGATACTCGACTAGACGTTGTACTGTCATCTCTCAGAAGGTAGAAAGTGAGAAGCAGTCAGATCCAACAGACACACGGTAGACAATCTTAGATAAATTTACGATATGGGATATGGTCTATTATTATTTCAACAGGGGGCGTGGGGGGTGGGGGGGGGATTAACCAGCGTGGTAGGAAAAATTGTAACATGAGGTATATGCTATTTGTCATACTGAAATCGTTTGGATTCTGCCAAAATTCAACCTGAGAGTATGGCTGATAACAGATTTAACTGCCTGTGAATAGATTCTTCATATCAAAATCCAGGTAAATGGACCACCATTACAAATGTGAACAAATATATGGACCATAGCCAAATGTCTGGTGAAAATGTGTACATAGATCTTGATCACACAGTACCTGCCATTATGTGCATATGCATCTCTCTCTCTCTCATTGCTTCTCTCTTCTCTCTCACCCCCCCCCCCCCCTCTCTCTCTCTCTCTCTCTCTCCCTTAATGTGTGTTTGTACTTTCAATCTGAGGGTCCCGGGTTCGAATTTCGGTAACGGCGCCTGGTGGGTAAAGGGTGGAGATTTTTCCGATCTGCCAGATCAGTATATGTGCAGACATGCTAGAGCCTGAACCCCCTTCGTTTGTACACTCGCGCAGAAGATCATATACGCACGTTAAAGATCCTGTAATCCATGCCAGCGGTCGGTGGGTTATGGACACAAGAAAATATCCACCATGCACTCTCTCTCCTACTCCCGCCCCCACCCCCCACCCCCACCCCAGCCCCCCAAACAGATTATGGCTGCGTATATGGCGGGGTAAATAAACAAAACGGTCATACACGTTAAATGTTACATAAATGTTACATGTCTGTCTGAGCGTGCCCGAAATTTGATTGAATGACACAGGAAACGAATGATGAGCGCCCAATGGCAGCCGTCAGTCGGCTTTACCCAGGTAGGCAAACTGTTGTGCAAATGACCCCGAATTTGTAAAGCGCTTGCAGCGTGGTCTCCGACCGAGGATAGGCGCTATGGAAGTATCCGTATCATTCATTCGTTCATTCTTTGCCAGTGTCTATGTGTGTATCTCTGTGTGTGCGTGTCTCTATGTTTCTGTGTCTGTTTTCTTGTTTAAATCCATGAATCCTTCCGTTCGCCTCTGTATAGGTGTACACAACCAGCTGTATCCTGTACACTGGGTTTATACTTCATATGTACTTTACATTTAGGCACGTGCGTGCGTGTGTATTTACGTGAGTGCTTGCGTGCGTGTGTACATGAGTGGGAAGGGGAGTGTGTGTCTATGTATGTGATTACCTATTATGCGCGCACGTGCAGGTGTATGGAGAGTCTACTGAAGTGTTAAAATATTTTTCAGTGCTATTTCACTGGTGTATTTTCACTCTTTTTAAAGTTTTTCCCGTCTTTCTGTCAGTGTAATCATGCCACTGGGCAAAAATTTGGGACAGGCTTCTGATGACAAAACAGAACAGATGCTACACACACACACACACACACACACACACACACACACACACACACACACACATATATATATATATATATATATATATATATATATATATAGAGAGAGAGAGAGAGAGAGAGAGAGAGAGAAATATATATATATATACATATATATACACATATATATGCATATATACATATATATATATAATATCATAAGATACATAGAGTGATAGGGGAGAGAGTATCTATATAGGGCTATATATGGATATACAAACGTAGAGAGACAGAGACAGAGACAGAGAGCAGATTCCCGACAATTCGTATACCATGGCCTCTTCAGAACAGGTGAAAAGCAGTTATAAAAATGATTTTACCATATGTCTATGGTCTATGGTCAGGTATGGCATTATGAGGTCAAGGGCACAGCCCTTGCTACTGGTACCATGTAACCCAGTACTACCTGCCGCATGTGAAGTCTCCCAACGACGGGCCAGGCGGAGGAGTAAACCTTTCCCAACGGCTGTGAAGGCGGAAGAGGATGACCAAAGGGCAGGGGGGAGCTCTTATCCTTGGCTGAAAGTCTTCCTAGGAGACGGAACTCCGAAGGAAAAAACAGGCGGCTTTGGGGTGATGGTCGTCCGCCGTAGACTGGGGCAGATGCGGGACCCGTATCCTCCCACAGTGTCAGAGCAGCCCTTTTTAGAGACAGGACTGTTCTCCCCACATGGGGAAGGGGAGATAAAAGGATCCCTAAACAATGCCTGCCTCGCCTAGTACCTAGTAGGAAATCGCACCTACTTGGACATCCAACATTAGCGGTCGAAAACAACAGAAGAAAAGAACCAGGTGCCTGGAATGTTCGCACCCCTTTAGACAGAGACGACAGACCAGAAAGGCGCTAGAATTGCTAGAATGCTTGATCTTTACCAGGTGGACACAGCAGCCCTGAGCGAAACCAGGTTTCCGGTGAAACCCAGCTGGAGGAAATTGGAGGGGGCTACACCTACTGCATTGGGAAGCCAGATGGCACCCCAAGAACCTCTGGCGTGGGCTTTGCCATACGAACCAAACTTGCACGACAGCTTGACAGCCTTCCACATGGGATAAACGATAGGTTGATGACCCTGCGTCTGAAGCTGTCCGAGGATCACTTCTCCACAGTCAGCTGCTATGCCCCGACGATGACCAACCCTGATGACATCAAATAAGCTTTCTACGAGGAGCTCAGCCGCACCATTTCAGCAGTAGAGAGAAAGGACAGGCTGATCATCATTGGGGATTTCAATGCCCGCGTCGGCGTGGACTTCCCCTCGTGGCCAAAAGCACGGCACTGGCAAGTGCAACTCCAACGGACTGCTTTTGCTCTCGCTCTGCACGCAGAATGGACTGACCATCACCAACACCCTCTTCCAACAAGCAGACAAGTACAAGAACACATGGATGCACCCCCGCTCCAAGCAATGGCACATGCTGGACTATGTGACTGTCCAGCAGAGGGACAAAGGTGATGTTTCCTTTACACGCTGCATGAGAGGAGCAGTCTGTTGGTCGGACCATCGCCTGGTACGCAGCAAGATGAACATCAGACTTGCACGCAAACTCCAACCAGCCAGACATAACCCTCCTAAGAAGCTGAACACCCACCGCCTCCCTATCACCAAGGACGCGCTGCAGCAGCAAATCCAAGCAGCTCTCCAAGAAATTTCTGCATCGACTGATGTAGATAGAAGAGGTATGGAGCACTTTTACAGATGCTGTGTCCACAGCAGCAGCTGACACACTCGGCTTTGTACAGAGGAGCCACAAAGACTGGTTTGACGAGAACGACTCCGGAATCTCCAAGCTCCTGAGCACACTGCATATACGGCATCAGGATTACATGTCCGATAAAGACTGCCAGAGGAAGAAGGACCAGTTCTTGCAAACCAAGCAACTCATACAGAAGAGGCTGCGTGAGATGAAGAACACCTGGTGGGAGAGAAAGTCCGAAGAGCTTCAGTCCGCTGCTGATACTCACGACATGAAGACCTTCCATGATGGTCTCCGAGCTGTGTATGGGCCGAGAGTCACAGGATCAACCCCTGTCCGAGCCTTAGACTAGACCACCCTCCTGACAGACAAGAAAGACATCCTTGCCCGCTGGGCATAGCACTTCAACACCCTCCTCAACAGGGACTCGTCCGTATCTGACGAGGTAATTGCAGCCCTCCCACAGCTACCAATGACTCACTAGCTGCCCCTCCCACCAAGGCCGAGACCCGGAAGACCCTGAAGCTGACAAGGTCAGGAAAAGCACCAGGAGCGGATGGAATCCAGGCTGACATCTACAAGTATGGAGGCGAGGTGCTGACAGACAAGCTGACCGCCCTGTTCCAGTCTATCTGGGAGAGAGGGGAGGTCCCCCAGGATTTCAAAGATGCTTCAATTGTCCACATTTACAAACGGAAGGAAGACAAAACATCCTGCGATAACCACCGTGGAATCTCTCTCCTCTGCATCGCCAGCAAGATCATCGCCCGCATCATACTGAAGAGACTGGTTGACCATGTCTCCAACACAGTCATCCCTGAAGCACAGTACGGCTTCCGCTCAGGCAGGGGAACATGTGACATGGTGTTTGCCGTACGCTAGATGCAGACGCTGTGGTCTGTGGAAGATCCTCCTGAAGTTCAGCTGCCCAGAGAGCCGGACACAGATGACTGCGTCATTCCACGATGGCATGCAGGCGAGAGTACAGGAAAATACTGACATGTCGGATTCGTTCCCTGTGGTAAACGGAATGAAGCAAGGCTGCGTCCTGGCACCCACACTGTTCTCCATTCTCTTCTCTGCCATGCTGATTGACGCCTTCCAAGACTGTGACCGGGGCATCTACATTCAGTTTCGCACATATGGCAAACTTTTCAACTTGCGGCGACTCCACGCCAGGTCCAGGGTGTTTGAAGTACTGTTGAGAGAATTCCTCTTCGCTGATGAGTGCGCGCTTGCTGCACACACCCATGAGGACATACAGTTATTTATGGACTCACCATCAGCCTCAGCAAGACCGAGTCCATGTACCAACCAGCTACCTCACAGAATGAGTGTGCCTCCCCACCCACCTGCAATCAAGATCGATGACACAGAGATCAAGTCAGTCGACAAGTTTTGCTACCTGGGCAACACCCTATGCGGCAACGGAGCCCTTGATGCAGAAGTGACGCTGCACATCGCCAAGGCCAGCTCCGCCTTTGGCAGACTCAACAACAGGCTGTGGAACAACAAAGGCATCAGGCTCAGCACCAAAATCAAAACCTACAGAGCTGTTGTGCTGACCACCTTGTACTGCTGTGAAACATGGACGACGTATCGCAAGACAGGGTCTCCAACCTCCAGGTCCTAGAGAGGAGCGGCCTGCCCAGCATCGAAAGCCTGCTGACCCAGTGCCAGCTACGCTGGACAGGACATGTTGTCCGCATGACAGACAGCAGGATCCCGAAGATGCTCTTGTATGGCCAGCTGGAGGAAGGCCACCGCGAACTTGGAAGACCCTGCAAGCGCTTCAAGGACACCCTGAAGACAAACCTCAAAGCCTGTGACATAGACATCGCTTCCTGGGAAACTGATGCCCTTGACCGCTCTCGCTGGTGGATGCTGTGCTCTAGTGGCATAAAGACGTTTGAAAACAAGAGAACGCTGGCCATTAAGGAGAAGCGTGAGCGAAGGAAGCACGGCTCAACTTCTGAAGATGTTTTCCCTTGCAACACCTGTGGGAAGTGCTGCGCTTCCAGAATCGGCCTCCTCTCCCATATGAGGGCACACACCGACAGATAAGCCTGCCTGCCTACTCATCCGTCGGTCCGACGGGAGACTCCATCATGAGAAAGTAATTACAATTTACTTAAATGATCTTGGCAGACTGACAGACAGACAGATAGGTAAGATTACTGAGAGAGTGAGTGAGTGAGTGAGTGAAGGCGACAGACGGACAGAAAATAATACTGGAATGATAGAGAGACAGTGACTGACAGAAGAGACAGAGACAGAGAAGATGACTGAGTGCTGAAAATAGCAGACAATGTCAAAAACGATACGGACAGACAGACAGACGGATACAGACACAGTAAGATACATTGGACAGAGAGAGAGACAGAGAGACAGGGACAGACAGAAAGAGACAGAACGAACGAACGAACGAACAAACGAATATTTTTTAATGAGGGAAGTGGAATAAGCATGCATATGCTTTTTTACATCCAGCCCTCAGGGCAATGAGAAATGAAATCAAAATGTTCAGAAGATAACAAAAGATTATAGAAATGCATGCATGACATTCAAATACACTCAACTGCACAGTAAACATTTACAGGTACATAATCATGACACCTACATACATGACAATAATGTATATAAATATAGTAATGAGAGAGAGATAAGTGGGTGAGAGAGAGAGACAGAGAGAGAGAAAGAGAGAGAATGAATGACTGAACCAATGAATAAATGAATGAATGAACAAGAAGCAAGGCCTTCAAGACTCACTTGTGATACACTTAAAAAAAAATCCAAGCTTTTTATGTATTGAGTATAATTTCAAAATGTAATGTTTAAGATGAGAAAGACCAGTTTAAAGCAAATTAAGTCCCCTAGCATTAATTACAGAGTAATTTCCCTTTTTTTACTATCTGCACCAAAACGTTTGCAAAATAAATAAAACTTCCATGCTTAGCAAACGAAGTTCCTGTTTGAACAAAAAATGATAATAATGACTGCTCTTGTTGTTGGGTCAGAATATCAGATCAAAGTGCTAAGTTTAGAGAATACAAAAAATATAAATATAACAGTAAATGCAGTTTGCATATAATTAGGCTTCATTTTTTGGGGGGTTTTTTTGTTTGTTTTTTTGTGCCCATCCCAGAGGTGCAATATTGTTTTAAACAAGATGACTGGAAAGAACTGAATTTTTTCCTTTTTTTATGCCTAACTTGGTGTCAACTGACAAAGTATTTGCAGAGAAAATGTCAATGTTAAAGTTTACCACGGACACACAGACACAGACACACACACACACACACACAACCGAACACCGGGTTAAAACATAGACTCACTTTGTTTACACAAGTGAGTCAAAAATGAATGAATGAATTTTATTTCTGAGGGCAGAGTAAGCAAACAATTGCTTTTTCCAGCCCTCGAAAGGGAAAAATGTCTAAAGACCAAAAGAAATTAGTAAATGTTAACAAATTCATAGAACGACGAGAAAATAAATAACATTATAACAAGCATCATATTTATAAGAAACAACGCGTATTTCAAAAAATGCGGAGAGAGAGAGAGAAAGAGAGAGAGAGAGAGCGCAACAGAAGAGGAGAGGAGATTATATTTATAGAGAGGATGAGATAAAGAGACATGTGGTGAAATACAGTAATATCATACGACATAACATAATATGGTATGCTAAGCAGAGTTTGCAAATTTTTCCATCAGGTATCCATATCTTTTCTTGAACACAGTGAAACTTGTATGAACATTAAAACTAGCTAGATGTTGTTCCAGAGGCAACCGCCACAGTAAGTAAGACTCGAATTAAATAAATCAGTTCTAGGCAGTGGTACCATGATCTTGTTGTTGTTACGTATTGTACTTGTAACGAATCGCTGTTTTAGATACGGAGAAGCAAAACCAGACATTATCTTAAATATAAAAACGCCTTATTATGAATGAGTTTCCATTTCAGTGGCAGAATACCTAAGTCTTTGTAAATGTATCAGCTTTAGGGCTCTTCTATGTAGACTAATAAGTTGTTTTAAAACATTTCACTGGAAGAATCCCATATTGTTGAGGCATAATATTACATGCCGTTCGATATAAGCATGGAAAAATAATATAAGGCAATGCTTGTTTAAGAAATCTTGATTCTGGAAAGTTGATGAATCTTTTTGGATAAAGTTTAAAAGTCATCATAATAATTATGTATTTGTATTTATATTCTTTTTCATCACAACATATTTCTCTGTATGAAATTCGGGTGCTCTCCCCTGGGAGAGCGCGTCGCTGCACTACAGCGCCACCCTTTTTTTCTTCTTTTTTTCCCCCTACGTGCAGTTTTGTTTTTCTTACTGAAGTGGATATTTCTACAGAATTTTGCCAGGAACAACCCTTTTGTTGCCGTGGGTTCTTTTACGTGCGCTAAGTGCATGCTGCACACGGGACCTCGGTTTATCGTCTCATCCGAATGACTAGCGTCCAGACCACCACTCAAGGTCTAGTGGAGGGGGAGAAAATATCGGCGGCTGAGCCGTGATTCGAACCAGCGTGCTCAGATTCTCTCGCTTCATTGGCGGACGCGTTACCTCAAGGCCATCACTCCACATGTTGAGACCATGACAGGTTATTGTCAATAATAAGACCAAGTACTTTGTGATGACTGACTTCTTCAATCATTACGCCATTGATATACAATGAAGAACGGGTGGGCAGAAGGTTTTGGCGCTTTTGTCTTGTGTTAATGACAATGTATTTCGTCTTTTTCGGGTGTATGCACATATGATTAAGTTCAGACCATGTTACTATATCATTAATATTTTGTTGCAAAGAGTGTGATACTCTTTCTATTCTATGATGCTTAGTATGTATCGTTGTGTCACCTGCAAATAACTCACAAGATGGTTCAACAAATAGGGGTAAATCGTTAATGTAAATTAAAAATAAAATAGGCCCTAGAACAGAACCTTGGGGAACACCGTAACTTATGGGTAAAAATTAGGATTTCACTCTATCAACTGAAACCATTTGCTTTCTGTCAGACAAAAACGAAGATATTAGCTTTAAAGTATTGTTAAATAACCAATATGCTTTCAGTTTTCTGATAAGAGTGTGATCAATAACATCGAATGCCTTTGTAAAATCTACAAACAGAACACCTGTTATTTCGTTGTTGTTAATATTAGTAAGCCACTGATCAACGAGGATGGTTAGTGCTGTATGACAGATGTGGTTCGGCCTAAATCCCGATTGATTTGGGTGAAACAGACTAAATTCATTGAAATGGCTGAGTGTATGTTTCTTTAAATGATACTCAAACGGTTAAGATAGCATAGACAGTATAGAAAATAGCCTATAATTAGATTAGAGGGATCCAACAGTTAGCATTCTTAAATATGGGTACAACTTCCGCAGCTTTAAATGCCTTTGGAACCTGATTTTTATATATACATAAATTGTAAACGTAAGTCGGTGTTTCAGCGATAACAGGAGAAGCCTTTTTTTCCATCTAGATCATCAAGGTCTCTTGTACCCGTCTGTTTTAAGTGAACAAGAGTGGACGTGATATTTTTGGACAAACAGAAATCTTCTAGAACATCTAACTGATTAACGTTGGTTTTATTGGATTTTAATGTAGAGCTGGCTATATTACAAAACAAAGACAGACAGAGAGACAGACAGACTGACAGACACGTGTGTAGTTTCGTTGTTACTATTGAAATAACAGTTTGAAAACAAACAAATGACATCCCATGGAAATAAACTTCTAAAGGAGAAACAAACGTGTGGTACAACAATTTTTTCATTTCTTCACGAAAACAATGAACGTTCGAATTATTGCCACGTCCGACCATTGCAACTAATCTTATGCAGATGACACACAGCTCTATAGAATATGTCAACCTACAGAAATAGGTCAAACCATACACAGTTTAGTCATGCATCACAGTTGTCAAATAATAATAATTATTATTGTTATATTTATATAGCGCTGAATCTTGTGCAGAGACAAATCAAGGAAGCAGTTGGATGTTTCTTGCAAGAGCGACGGCAATTTTTCAGGGGTATCACTCTTCTGGAGTTGAGTGTCATCAGCATAAGAATGATGACTGACATTATGGCGGTTGATAATTTCAGCGAGAGGAGCAGTGTACAGTGTGAAGAGCACTGAGCCTAAAACAGATCCCTGTGGGACTCCA
Organism: Babylonia areolata; assembly: GCF_041734735.1. Classification (NCBI taxonomy): domain Eukaryota; kingdom Metazoa; phylum Mollusca; class Gastropoda; order Neogastropoda; family Buccinidae; genus Babylonia; species Babylonia areolata. The sequence goes on along the minus strand of NC_134901.1, from coordinate 32,421,089 downwards.
TGTTCCATTTTAACGTGTTCAGATTGGAAATTATCAACAATGACAGACTGGAATCGATCAGTGATGACAGATCAAATCATGGATGACAGATCACAATCTCAAACTAAATGATAACAAAACAGAAGTGATTCTCATTCACTAAAAGTGCTCATTTTCTGACTTGCCTAAGCCTTCATCTATCCTGGTAGGAACCTCAGACATACCTTTCTCAGCATCCGCACGCAATTTTGGGTACATGCTTTCAGATGACATGACACTTGACATACACATCAACCATATTTGTAGGTCAGCTCTTCCGGGAATGGTTCGTCCTCTATTGGTCCCCACCGGCACCCAGCGCTCACCTATGGGTCCTAGAAGCTGCTAGCATGTGGCAGCGCCCAACCCCCGAGAAAGGCTTTGATAGGTTGGCTAAACTAGGTGAGGGTAGCCGACGGGTCTCAAACCCTCAGTGAGTTAGGGCTTGTCTACCCAAGCATGTGAAGACTGGATCCGGTGGACTCTGCGGAAGAAACCGTCATGGTTCAACGGAGAGGAAGGCGGTTGCAGCAGAGCACTGTGGAGTGCTGAGGGCAGGATGAGGCACATAGGACATCCTGGTCATCCACTGCATCCGTTTCCATCTCCAGTCGTCTTGACCTCGTCTTGCCACTGGATACAGACGGTCTCGGACAAGAGAGTGAGGTCGACGGTGCGCAACTCCTCCTCACTATAAACAAAGTCATCGCGCAAGTCTTCAGTCATCCTTTATCCCATACCATCATTTTCCCCAAGCCCTGTGGCAACAGGCGAGCGACGAAGCGACAGGTGTGGGTACACTGGCAGTCGTAGCCGCGGACCTGCACACAGGCGGCTCATGCCATAGGGTCGTTTTTCACCGACTGGAGCAGCGGTGGAGTTCAGCAGCCGCCTGAGCGACTGAGCAGCCCTCTTCAGGACAGCACTGCTCACCTCCATGGCATGAGGAAGGGGCTAGAAAAGGTGCCCTAAACATTGCCTGCTCCACACCACCCTAGTCAGCATACCGCGGCTGACGGGGACCCTACTCAAGCGGTCGACACACAAAGGAAAGAAAGAAGAAAACAAGGAGCACCCCATTGACCATTGCCACATGGAACGTGCGTACGTTTCTAGACAGAGGCGACTCAGCCAGACCACAGAGACGCAGAGCACTCATTGCGAGTGAATTAGCCAGGTACAACATCGACATCACTGCCTTAAGTGAGACCAGACTGGCAGAAGAAGGCGAACTCTGTGAGCGAGGCGCAGGCTACACCTTCTTTTGGAGTGGTCGCGGACCTGAAGAGAGACGTGAGGCTGGAGTTGGCTTTGCAGTGAAGACAAATCTCGTTGGCAAGCTGGCTGGCCCCCCGAAAGGAGTGAACGATCGCCTGATGACGACGAAACTACCTTTATGCAACGGGAAGAAGTTTACCACCATTGTCAGCGCCTACGCACCCACCATGACCAACCCAGATGAGATCAAGGACAAGTTCTACGAGGACCTGAACGCTGTCATCACCACTGTTCCCAACGCAGACAAGCTCATCATTCTTGGTGACTTTAACGCGAGAGTTGGCTGTGACAGCACCTCCTGGGAAGGCGTGATTGGGAAGCTTGGGGTTGGCAACTGTAACAGCAATGGTCAAAAACTACTTCTCCAGACATATGCCGAGCACGACCTTCTTATCACAAACACCGTCTTCTGCCTCCCTACCCGTAACAGGACGTCATGGATGCATCCTCGCTCTGGGCATTGGCATCTGATCGACTCTGTCATCGTCAGGAAGAGGGACAGGCAGGACGTACGAGTCAAGACGGCCATGTGCGGCGCCGAGTGCTGGACAGACCACCGCCTTATCGTCTCCAAACTCAACCTCCGCATCCAGCCCAAGAGACGGCCTCAGGGCATGAACGCACCCAAACGCCTGAATGTCAACAAGCTGGAGCAAGGCAACATCAAGCAGAAAGCAGAGCTTTGCTGACACCTTGGAGGAACGCCTTGAGTCCACCGTGCTGGACAACCAGAATGTGGAGGCAGCATGGGGCACACTGCATGAGACGGTGTACAACACTGCCATGGAGTGCCTGGGGCCTTCTGCCAGGAAGCACAAAGACTGGTTTGATGAGAACTGCACTGAGATCAAGCAGCTGCTGGAAAACAAACTCCAAGCCTACAGAGCCCACATTGCTGATCCCAAGTCACAGTCAAAGAAGGACATACTGAAGAGCGCACGCAGCACCATCCAGCTGAAGCTGCGGCAGATGCAGGATTCCTGGTTGAGCAACAAAGCTGATGAGATCCAGGGCTTTGCAGACAGGAACGACATGAAGAACTTCTATAGCGGCCTGAAAGAAGTCTACCGTCCCACCACCTCCGGATCTGCTCCACTCCTCAGTGCTGATGGATCTACCCTAATCACTGACAAGGACGGGATCCTTGAGAGATGGGCTGAACACTTTGACAGCGTACTGAACCGCCCTTCCACCATCAGTGATGAAGCCATCGACCGACTCCCCCAGGTGCCAGTCAGTGAGTCGTTGGATGTCATTCCAACTTTGGAGAGATCCAGAAAGCTATCCGTCTGCTAACCAATTGCAAAGCCCCTGGCTCAGACTCCATTCCAGCTGAGGTCTACAAAGAAGGTGGTATGGCGCTGACTGAGAAGCTTCATCAGCTGTTCCAGCTCATCTGGCAGCATGAGGCAGTTCCACAGGACTTCAAAGACGCTGCCATCATACACCTGTACAAGCGCAAAGGAAATCGTCAGGCCTGTGACAACCATCGTGGAATATCCCTGCTGTCCGTCGCAGGCAAGACTCTGGCCAGAGTGCTACTCAACCGTCTCATAGCGCACCTTGAGCAAGGTCTCCTACCAGAGAGCCAGTGTGGCTTCCAGAAAGAACGCTGGACTATCGACATGGTGTTTGCTGCCAGGCAGCTCCAGGAGTAGTGTCAGGAACAGAACGCCGACCTTTACTCCACCTATGTCGATCTGACCAAGGCCTTCGATACTGTTAGCAGAGATGGCCTTTGGAGAATCATGCCGAAGTACGGATGTCCCAGAAAGTTCATCACCATCATACGGCAACTACACGATGGGATGCTGGCCCGAGTCCAAGACAACGGAGAGACTTCAGAACCATTCCCTGTCTCCAACGGAGTCAAGCAAGGGTGTGTTCTTGCCCCCACCCTGTTCAGTCTCATGTTTTCAGCCATGCTGACAGATGCCTTCAGAGACGCTGATGTAGGCATTGGCATCATGTAGCGCACAGATGGCTCACTCTTCAACCTCAGGAGGCTTCAAGCAAAACCCAAGGTGAGGACAGACACCGTTAACGACTTCCTGTTTGCTGATGACTGCACTCTCAACGCTGCCTCCGAAGCTGGCATGCAACACAGCGTCGACAAATTCTCTGCTGCCTGTGACAACTTTGGCCTCACAATCAGCACAAAGAAGACTGAGGTGATGCACCAGCCAGCTCCAGGAAAGCCTTACGTTGAACCAAACATCTTTATCAACGGGCAACGACTGAACGCAGTGGACAAGTTCACATACCTGGGCAGTACACTCTCTCGCACAGTTGTCATCGACGACGAGGTGAATGCCAGACTCGCCAAAGCCAGCGCTGCCTTCGGCAGACTCCATAAGAACGTTTGGAACAGGAGAGGCATCACCCTGGAGACGAAGCTCAAAGTATACAAGGCCATAGTTCTCACCACACTGCTCTATGGATGTGAGTCATGGACGGTCTACAAACGCCACGCCAAAAAGCTGAACCACTTCCACACCACCAGCCTCAGAAAACTTCTCGGCATAAAGTGGCAAGAGAAGATCCCTGACACAGAGGTGCTCACTCGTGCAAACTTGCCCAGCATCTACACCATCTTGATGCAGGCCCAGCTGCACTGGGCAGGCCATGTAGTTCGCATGCCAGACCACCGGCTCCCCAAGAAACTGCTGTCCGGCGAACTCCAACATGGCAAGCGCTCCCATGGAGGCCAAAAGAAGCGCTTCAAAGACACTCTGAAAGCTTCTCTGAAGGCCTTCAACATCAGCCACGACACATGGGAGCTGAATGCAATGGACAGACCAAAGTGGCGTTCAGCTGTCCACAAAAGCGCCAAATCCTGTGAGGCCAACAGAATCGCTGCAGCAGAGCAACGCAGACAGGCCAGGAAAAGCAGTGCCAGCAAGTCCCTGACAGCCGCCACCGTCCCCTGTCCACACTGCGTCAGAACCTTCCGGGCGCGGATTGGCCTGACCAGTCATCTGCGCACCCACAGAGACCAACCCACCCACCCCCAGGATGACTAGATGGTCCTCGTCGATTCCGACAGAAGAACCACACATATATACATATCTCTGTGTGTGTGTGTGTGTGTGTGTGTGTGTGTGTGTGTGTGTGTGTGTGTGTGTGTGTGTGTGTGTGTGTATGTATGTATGTGTGTGTGTGTGTGCATGTGTGCATACATATACATATATATATATATGTGTGTGTGTGTGTGTGCGTGTGTGTGTGTGTGCGTGTGTGTGTATGTATATTTATGTGTGTATATATATATATATATATATATATATATATATATCTATATTATATTATACATAATATGTATACATATATATATATATATATATATATATATATATATATGTGTGTGTGTGTGTGTGTGTGTGTATGTGTATGTGTATGTATAAATATATATGTATGTCACTTAGTTTGAAGTAGATTTAGCCAGCGTGATGTGAGATAGTCTGAAATATTTATTTTAGCAAATGTGATGTGAGACAATGTCTATTCATTTATTTTATTCTATTTTATTTCATTTCATTTTTATTTTATTTTATCTTTTATACATATTCTTATGTCACTAAGTCTGAAATTTGTATATCTTATTGTAAAGCGTGGTGAGCCCCATTTGAGATGGGGGTAGGTGCTATATAAGCCTCCATTTTATCATTATCATTATCACGTTGGACTAAATGTTTCAGTACAGCAGGTTTTCGGACTATTGCTACGTCGGCCCATTGCTACGTCGGAGAGTCGACATGTCGGCCTATCGCTACGTCGGACTATTGACATGTCAGACTATCGGACTGTCGCCACTTCATTCTGCAATGCCAATCATGAGCAAGAAAAGTACTTTTATTTCCAATGGCAGCCATCCTAGAAAAACAGAAATCTTACAAAGCATGCCAAAATAGGATAAAATTCAAAATCAAATTATGGTGCTCAGAGCCTCGCCGACCACTATCGCCACTCTAGCAACTACTTCAAGTCAAGGATTTTTTTTTTTTTAATTACAATAAAAACCAGTCACTGCTTCAAGCTTTTCACTCAAAAAGTTTCCTTTTTAACTCCTAGTTTAAAACATTCAAAATTGATTGTTCACTTCTTTCAAGAAGTCCATTAGCGTCCACGGAAGGACATCACGAAACAAAGTTCCAAAGAATCCGCCGTGTAATGTATGTGTCTAAAGTCATGCAGATCCCAGCAGTCAATGAACATGTGTTTCACAGTGAGAGGCTCGTCACAGGGAATACATCGAATGGCCTCCTCCCCGTTTAACAAGTAAGAATGAGTAAGAAAAGTGTGCCCTGTGTGCTTTTGAGACTAAGGACAGGAGGTCAGAGCAGGCGCCCACCCCAGAAAAAGCCTCTGACACAGAAGCTGACCAGGGGGCCGATGGCTTCAATTTCAATGAAGGCAATTCGAACCGCAGAGCAGCCACGCATGTTGATGAAGTAACTGTGGGTTCGAATGAGGGATCCCTGAGCGGGGCTGTCTCAGATGAGGTTTGAATTTGATTCCAGAGGAGGAATATGCGGCATAGCCCGGAGGTTCGGGTACCACGGTTGAGCCGGCCATTCGGGCACAATGAGAATGAGCTGTGTGCGTTCCAATCTGGCTTTCCGGAACACCTTGGACAGGATTGGAAAGGCAGGAAACGTGCAGGCGATCAGGCTGCTTCTGTCTAGAGACAGCATCCACTGCGCACGCTTCTGGGTCTGAGACCGATGAGACATAAAATGGGGAGTCTCTTGAATTTTGTGGCAAAGAAGTCCACCATCGGTTGAAACCACAACTCCCACACCTCTTGAAGAATGTTTTTGTCTGGGACCACTCTGTGTGGAGAAAACATCTGAACCTGCTGAGAGCTGCAGCCAAAATGTGTCTGCTGAAAGTGCAATGCTCTTGTTGTGGCATCGACTGAGGAGAGCCTCAGTCCGCAGGGAGAGGTCCAAAGAGTGCACCCACGCAGCCCCCTTTGTTGACATAACACACCACTGTCGTGTTGTTCGTGAACAACCGGATGGGTTTGCCGACGGCCTCTCCCAAGAAGTGCGGGAGAGCCCTGAAGACTGCTTCAACTTCCAAAACATTGATGTGCCACAGGCCCTCCTCTGGGGACAAAGTCCCCACCGCAAGGAGTGAGTCCATGTGAGCTCTCAGCCCCAACGAAGTGTAAGTCTATGGGCACACCCTGTGCCAGAAGAGGGGAGAAGACCCATTCTGATGTCGCCTCGAGGAACCACTCTTCCAGACAAACCCGAGTGTTCCAGAGTTGTGTTATTGACCATAACTGCTTCAAAACTTGCTTCGGTTAGAAAACACATATATCGAAAACCATTATTGAAGAAGAGTGTCCGATTATTAAAAATTTGGACAAGTCTTCCGGTTAATAAACTTAAAAACATAAACTGTGGGGATTTTGTGTCTGTATATGTTTAATTGTAGATCTTTTTGGTTTTCTTTTTTTCAGGGTTACCTATTTTTCAAGCATGTTTAGTATTATTCCTACAGGTATCTCAATTGGTAACTGACGTAAGAAACATTTGCATCGCACAATCATCATAGCCTTAAAACTGTCATATTTATATATGTTTGAAATTTCCATAAAGTTAGTTGGTGAAAAAGTGATGAAGTGTGTGTGTGTCGAAGTCGAAATATTTTAATTGTCAGACCACAGATCCATAACAATGGAGTTCACAAGGACAAACAGAATTAATACAGGGAAATGAATATTAGGACAACCATTGAACTACATGGGCATCGATAACGATTCTAGAGCATTTGCTCGTAATGAAAACGCTTTGAATACAAACTTGCATATACTAACACTCAATCTCTCGCTCGCACAAGATAACAACATGGACATCTTAGATGCACTTGGATGTTTGTGAAATTTAGCAGGAATAAACTGAGAGCGCAGGGAACAGTACTGAGGGCAGACCAAAAGAAAATGCATTTCGGTTTCCGGAGTGTCATCACAAAAAGGACAATTCCTACTTTGCCCATCATAGTTAAACTGCAAAAAGTGTGAGCGTAAGTTGGACATTCCAATTCTAAACTGCGAAAAAACACGGCGCATATTTATACATTTGACATTATTCAAGTAAGGTTTAAGTGACAAGGACTGGTTGTAAGCTGAATACACATCATAAAAATCGTGAGACTGGAGAACTGAACGCCAGTCTTGAGTAAAGCAATCAACCAGACGCTGCTTAAATTCAGTCATAAACATTTTGACATTACCAACTGACTGAGCCTCCCAAACAACACCAAATCCAAATTTATACAAAACATTTCTCACAGAGCAAGCCCAAGTACAATAATTATGACTTTGCAATGATAACATCATATTATAAGCTTTCTTAGGGAAACGGTCATTATCCATAAAGACAATACGAAGCCAAAATTTAAGACACTTGGAGTAGGTGGTCACATACAGGGGATAGCGACCAAGTTCACCGTAAATCAAGTGTCTTGGTGCTCTCTGACTCACGCCCAAAAGACGCTTCATTGCAGACAAGTGCACCCTTTCAATGCACTCTTGATTTCCAGTCAAACCCCAAACTTCTGCTCCGTATGTCAAAATTGGTTTGATTTGCATGTCAAATAGTTTGAAAAAAATACTAGGGGAGTGTTCACCAATAGACCAAAGCATTTTAAAGATAGCTGCACATCCCTTTCTCGCACGTTCGGACAACTCACGCATAGTGGGTTGGAAAGAAAGTCGGGTAGTAAGGATAACACCAAGATACTTGTACATGCTAACAGTTTTCAGTTGTGCATCACCGAACATCCATGCCTCGTTCTGTGCAAGAAAACCTCCATTTCTAAAGACAACAATATTTGATTTATCAAGGTTTACAACTAAGTCAAGGCGTCTGGCGGTTTCGAACAAAACATTCAGTTGGGTTTGAAGACCAATTATGCTGTCAGATAACAAGGCAACATCATCGGCGAATAACAAGATCAAAATTTGGATAAACTCTGGTGAAAGCTGAATGCCGTGCCTACCATGATTAATAATTTCTTTTGTTAACTCATTAATGAACAATGAAAACAATGCAGGAGAACATACTTCGCCTTGTTTCAGCCCGCGAGGACATAGAAAAGTATCTGTGAGGTCACCTCCGACGCGAACACGCGCCTTAACAACTGTGTAAATACTTTTCAGTGCATTTAAAAATTTTCCATTGATACCATTGACACTCAGAATTCTCCAGAGCTTATCTCTTCTAACAGTATCGAAAGCTTTTCGAAAATCAATAAATGCAACATATAATTTTCTATGTCTGAGTAGTTGTCTTTGTATTAATGCAAGCAGTGTAAAAATGTGATCAGTTGTGCAATGACCTTCCCTAAACCCAGCTTGTTCTTCCCCAATAACCCCATTTTCTTCAATCCATTTAGTAAGACGTCTATTCAGCACAAAAGTGTAAAGCTTGCTACAAATGTTTAACAGGGAGATACCACGGTAATTATCAGGCACATTCAAATCGCCCTTCTTATGGAGTGGTTGCAACACTGACAAACACCAATCATCTGGAAAAATGCCGTGATCAAATATGAAATTAAAAAACTTCAACAAAAAAGGCATGATGTGAAATGCACTATGTTTGTAAAATTCTCCAATTAGCCTATCAGGCCCAGCAGCTTTCTGACTCTTGAGTGCCCTGACAGCAGCTTCGATTTCTGATACAGAAATTTCTTGATCTAATGAATCATTTCTCTCGCATAAACGAGCAGCATGCCGGTTGTCATAATACATACAAAAGTTATCATCACTACTGTTATCCACAGAAAAATCATTGAAAACATTTTGAAAGTGGGAGAACCAATCATTGCAAGAAATATTGTCGGTACCACCTGATCTAGGCCTAACAGAACGAACTGTGTCCCAGAATTGCTTTGGATTGGTCGAGTGGCATCGTAGAGACTGAATCACATCCTCTCTATGCAGTTTTCTCTTTTTACGCAATAACTCTTTATACTCTCTACGTTTTTGGACATAAGCCAGACGGTCAGTGTCCAGGTTAGTTCTAGAGGCCCTATGTAATTGATTACGAAGAACTTTTCTGCTCTCACGGCACTCAAGATCAAACCATACTTTCCTTCTCTCATTCCCAAACACAACTGTTTTCTTCATACATTCACCCGAGAAAGCAAAACATTCATTAAATTTTGACAGTGCAGCGTTAACATCAACATCTACAAGTGAAATTGCATCCTGAATTATTTGTTTCATCTTGTCAGATGACATATTACTGTAGAAAGTCTCCCTCATTGCATCATCCCATTTATACTTAATCAGCGTGGACATGGGCATACGTGTTCTAGTCTGCTGTAGCAAAACGTTTGAATTCGAATTCACAGCCAGACAAAACTCGACAAGGGAATGCTTTGACTCTACCATGTGCTTAACATTCAAACTTTTACAACGAGTAAGCATTGAGCTGGATACCAAAAAATAATCAATAACACTACAGCCATTAGTAGCAATGTATGTATATTTATCAGAATAGCTCAACAACAATTTTAAACCATTAAGAATAACCATGTCGAAATCCTCGCATACATTAAGCAGGTAACGACCAAAAGAATTCACGTGACTGTCTTTAGAAATTCTGCATAAATAATCATTCTGCACAGATGATGTTTCCAACGTATCACGACCACTCGGAGTACATAGATCACTAATTGGATCAACATTTCTGTAGTTCAGGGTACCCGTGCGAGCATTCAGATCACCGCATACAATTACAGGACAATCACCAAATTCCTTAAACAACTCTGACAAACAATCTTCTAACATCGAAATACCATTATATATATCTGTCTCTTCATAGTATTTGGAACTTTCGGGTGGAATGTATGCTCCAATAAGGAGGCAGTCAGATGCAGTACCCAGAAGTACACGCGACAACTTTACCACAATAATGTTGTCAAATTCGACATATATTCTCACAATGAATGGCACAAACTCCTTCTTTACCGAAGTGTGTGTGTGTGTGTGTGTGTGTGTGTGTGTGTGTGTGTGTGTGTGTGTGTGTGTGTGTGTGTGTGTGCGCGGGCGCGCGCGTTTATACGCCAAGCATGCAAAACACATGCAAGCTTTCACAAATTATTTATTTTACTATTTTGCATAAGGAACGATGAATATGTGCATGTTATGCCAACATCTTTTGTACGTGTCACACCGCACAAACATATACAGTAGATCAATGTAAAACCCAGATATTTCATCACAATTATCGAACATTAAAACGTACAAGAGTGTGTCTATGAATAAGCTGTCACGCAGACAATTAATGTTACCTGGAGAACTGAATAAGAAAGTCAGACCATAGCTTATTTTGACACGAGTGTATTTGCGAACGATGCTGCACACTTACCAAACGCTCTCAAATTGGTGTGTTTGTGTGTGGTGTGGGTGTGTGTGTTTAAATGCGATGTTCCAATTATACGTTATGCCTAATGAGTTCAAGACCTGCTTTTGTTTTTGTCACTACGTACTGGAATACTTTACAAAAGTGGTGCAACACATCACTCACCTGTCCCAGAACAAGGGGTCTGAGACATGGAGGTAGGTAAACGTTTTACAACAACGACGTAACACCGCCCCCATACTGGAGTGCTCTATGTTCTCAAGTACCACCATAACCAGGTGGCGCCTTCGCTCTTCCAAGGACTGGTGATAGGCTTGTTGAAGCTCCTCCATGGCCCAGCCACTTCTGCAACACCACAAGCAACACTTTTAGTTCAGAATAATGAAGTGGGGAAGCCTCAAGGAAATAAAACGAGCATTCCTCATTACTTTTCATCTTCTCTCTGTTTTTAAAGATAAACAACAGGGAAAGCAAGTTCATGGCTTACATTCAATTTAATTCAAACCAGTCCGGAAAATGCGGGGTGAAGGGGAGGGGGCAGGTGGGATTTCCAGTAATAGAAATGGTAATGCTGCTGCTGCTGCTGCTGCTGCTGATGATGATGATGATGATAATGATGCAGCTGCTGGCGATGATTATAATGATAATAGTAAGAAAGAAGAAAAAGTAGCAGTAGTAGTAACAGAAGAAGAAGAACAATAACAACAACAAAAATAATGGTAATAATGATAATAAGAATAAGAATAATTTAATTCATAAAGCGCCTTTCCATGTAACACACGCTGTACAATGTAAAACCCGACTATTAAGAATTACCAAAATGAAAAACTTACTTTACAGACAGTCAACCAAGCACTAAAGCACTAATTTATGTTACACACACACACACACACACACACACACACACACACACACACACACACACACACAGTCATCACAGACTATAAACGCCCGTCATACAGATCACATCAAAATATCTGAACACTGCACATATCATATCACAATTTAAAAACCCTAAAACGTCTGCCGCTATCACATTACTAAAATAAAATATAACAATACTGAAAATCTATTTCCAACTCTAAAAGTCAGTCCCATACATCACAAAACACTAAAATGTACATTCTAAAACACAAAATTTAAAAGCTGTCACACACCTCTCCCCACAACACATCAACATACACAGAAAAACGAAAGAAGTACTCATTCGTACGCATCATGCGAGATGAAGTTGAAATAGGTGTGTTTTAAAATTCTTTAGAAAAGTTGAAAATAACACTGAGTTTTTGTAAGGCTTAGAGGTGGGGGCATCCGGACAGTTGGACAAAGACAGAGCAAGATTTATTGCCAAAAGACTCAATAAAGAACCAAAGAACTGTCAGCAGAGAGGTGTCAGATGAGCGCAGCGACCTGAGGATGGTATAGATGGAGAAAATCTGAAAGATATGCTGGCAAAATATTATTGTTGTGAAAGCAGAAACAAACAATTTTGTATTGAATTCTTGCATTAACAGGAAGCCAGTGAAGTGTTCTGAGCAATGACGTTGCAATCTCATGCCTCATTACGGAGTACGAGTTGGGCTGTATGATTGTGAATGAGTTGAAGTTTATTTAGTTTGTTATCGGGAAGACTAGCTAGGAAAGAGTTGAAGTAGTCTAATCGAGACAGTATGAATGAAACATCAAGTCTGTTGGCAGCAGCAGTGGAAAGGAAGAAGCTAACTTTGCCTAACCTACGTTGGTGACAGAACAGAGTGCAGCACAAGTGTTTGACATGTGCATCCATGGACAGTGTTTCATCTATGTAGATGCCAAGGTTTCTAACAGATTGGGAGAAGAAAGGCATGTCACGGCCAGAGATGGTAGAAGTGACCTGCTTTATCTTTGATTTGGTGCCGATGGCAATTAACTCAACTTTTTCCTCACTTATCACCAACTTCAATCATCCACTCAGTCACATCATCAATACAATTTTTCAAACTACACACAAGAGCTGGAAAATCTTGGGGAACAGTACAATCTGCAAAGAAATGGCATTAGTGACCTGACCGACGAATGACAATGCTAAGAGGCTGTGGTTAGGGTTAGTGTGTACATAGTAAATAAAGGACCCAAGACTGAACCCTGTGGCACCCCATACTTCAGCACAGATGGAGTAGATTCATAACCAACAAGGAGAGATTGGTACGGCAAGTTAAGCACGATACGAACCAAACCAGGACCATTCCAGAGCAACAGGATACTGAGGATGTCATGTCAAACTCTGCTGACATGTCGAGCAGTGACAAAATATGACACAAGACCACTGTCAGAGGCCTGAAAGATGTCAAACCACTCGCAACATGGTGGTTTCGGTACAATGGCATTAACGGTAGGCTGACTGAAACGGCTCCAGAAGGTCATGTGATGTTGCAGCAACTGTTTCAACAGAATGCGCTCTAACACCTTTGACAAGAAAGGTAGACCAGAAACTGGACCGTGGTGTCTCAAACAATTAGGTTAACATGTCAACAACATACGATCAAGTACATCAGATGCACGATTTGTAAGATGTGGCCACGACAATAAGCAGACACGTTGATTAATTGCTGCAAACCAAGCTTTTCGAAAACAGTATTGAGAGCAACAGTACTGGGATCATTTATATCATCCAGAACATATAGCATGTCACATGAAACATATTACTCAAGCAGATCACAGACCTGGTCTAAAAACATTACATTTGGCAGTCTGCTTTTCTGACTTGGTCGGGGGGGGGGAGGGGGGGGGGGTAGACACTTGATAACACCACAGTCTGACCATCATAAAATAGACGCACTTTACACAATTCAAAAGATGTAAAAGCAAAATCTTCAGAAAAAATGGAATGTTTTTAAAAGACTTGCAATGTAAAAAAATAAAAATAAAATTAAAAAAATGCAAGGCCACCTCCAGCGCCAGACTGCTGGGGAGATGACTGCAAGGAAAAAAAAAGAGGAAAGCCTTCAAGACTCACTTGTGCTTTGTGCTTTATCCAGTAAAGGAATCATGTGGAGAAAAAAATAATAGATTTAAAAAAATCGCTGAAAAGTGCTCTGTATTGAATATGATATATAAAATAAGATTGGGAGGAAAAAAAATATTGAAAAAGAAAAAACGCATGCAAGCGGTACTGAGCTATGCATGTTCAGTTCCGAAGCAAGCATACTAATCCCCACTGCTGTGGCGCATCTGACGTCATTTCACTAAATGTAATACTTAAAGCAATGTTGACGTTTTCTTCTTTGTGTAATAATGAGATGTGTTTGCAGTGGACGTAATAACGCCGTTTAAATCATGTTTTTTTGTGTGTGTTTTCAGTTCTCGATCATTCTTTTATTTCCACGGTAAAGGAGACGTTGTCATCCCTTCAAACACACGACAACACATGGCAGATATCTAGATCTCCATGAACCAGTCTTCGAAGGACTGAAAGAAACGATCCATTAAATTTTGCTTTTATGTTCATTCCAGTTAATTAAGTGTCCACTTTAGAATATTTATTTGCAGCGAACACGTCGATAGTGTAGTTAGTATCATTATATGTGTTCTGTCCAGAATTTGTATTTCTTTCCTTTTAATTGTGAACAAGAAAAACGAAGTCATGTCGTCTTCGAACACAAACCACCCTGTAGTAGGCCAAAGTCAGTGGGAAGCGGTTTTTAGAATTTTCGGATTTCGGAACGAATCTCAACAAAATAAACCGTTAATGATTCGGAAAAACGGCTTAATTCGGGAGACTTACAACCTGTAATTGGCATGACTGTGAAGATATTTTTTTTCATACTATGTTTAAGCCAAATTTGGTATTGGCAGACAAAGTGTTTTTAGAGAAAATGGCAATGTTAAAGTTTACCACGCACACACAGACACAGACAACTGAACACCGGGTTAAAAAAAACAAAAACAGACTCACTTTGATTACGCAAGTGAGTCAACCAGGCAGTGTCACAGCCACAGTCCCAATCACATTTCAGTTCACCACCAGAAACAAATGTTTGTCGAACCGTAAATTTTGTGGTGGAAACGGGAAAATGTTGTCCTGAGCAACTGATCGGCATTTCAATGTCTTTTGATTACAAAACAGAACTGTCAAAGTTTAAAACGTTTCCTGTCTTCATCACCATTTTCCGACTGCGATAAATCATAAGGAAATTACCAAACACATTTTCGGGCGTAATATACACGTTAATAGTATTGGATAAGTTCAGTTCCTTCGACAAAATCTTGTCGGATTGCGCCGTCTTCCAGCTCCGAACATTGCCAATTATGTCGATCGTGTCTTGTCCGCCTGACTCATCAGTTTCAAGTCATTGTGATATCTAAGTCTGTTCAAACCTATCTAATCACAATAGCTTCAGCACAAATACCAAAATAATGGCTAGTTACTGTCGAAGTATATGAGGAAACGCGTTATCAAAAAAATATTATTTTTTCTCTCTCTTTTCTTCACGATTGCGCTTATCTATTTTGACACCGGAAGAAGAGGAAGTTTTTCGTGATGACATGGATACCTACATAGCGCCTATCCTCGGTCACAGACCAAGCTCATAGCGCTTTACAAACAGTCATTTGCACAACACGCTGCTTACCTGGATAAAGCCGACTGACAGCTGCCACTGGGCGCTCATCATTCGTGATAGACACCATGCGCAATGAGAGTGATGTCCAACAAACTTGTTGAAGAAGCAGTCGATAGCTGGAGAAACGGTTAACGGAAGAGAAAGAGGACAAGATCAACCCAGCCGGAACAATCAGAAAAGCCAAGTAACCAAGGAGGCTTCAGTGAGACCCGTACAGCAGCGAACACAACCCGTCACTTGCCGACACCATCTGAGATGGTGATAATCTGTGAACATGCTAAAAACATCAAATACTACGTATATCGGCTCATCGTACGAGTGCCTCTGTCTGACAGGCAGTGTGTGTGTGTTTGTGTGTGTGTGTGTGTGTGTTTGAGAAAAGAAAGGAAACGACAGTTTCACTTCTTCCTTGAAAGGGTAAAAAGTTAGTGAAAGTTACTTCAAACTCACTTGACAAAGCTGTTGGTCAGAACGACGATCGTGTGTCTGCTGGCAGCGATGGAGTCGACGATGTTGTCAATGATGGGTTTGCCCACAACAAAGTCTCGCTGATGGATGCACAGCTTGCAGGGTCGTCTGCCCTTGGGGTTCCCACTAGGATGTTCCAGCCGTTTGAGAAGCGAGCCCAGAACCCACTCACTGTCCTGATGAGCGTAAGCCACAAAGGCGTCGTAGGTCTTCTCCGGAACAGAGGCCAACGGTGATTTTGGAAATCCGCAAGGTATGAGGATGTGCACTCGTGTGTACATTAAGATGCGTACCTTGTGCGAGAAAGAAATATAGATAAATATGGAGTGGGCAGGGGGCGTGGGCGGGGAAGAGGGGGAGACAAGTAAAAAATCATTGTGACATAGCAGTCATCATAAAACATTTTCATCATCTTTAGCAAAATCATAGTAACCAATTCTCTGGTTGTTTCTCTTATCATTTACATTCTTGCACAATCACCATCATCATCATCTGCTGGTAACAGCGTCTTTGAAGGATATGTACCATGCAAATTTGATGTAAGAACAAGAAGGAACAAAATTCAGGTGAATATGTCAGTCAAATCTAATCAAATCTCAGCCATAATCTCAAATTTATCCCCAATTCATCTCCTGTCCATTTTTTTTTTTTTTTTTTTTTTTTTTTTTTTTTAATGACAAACGTTGTTTATTATCAAAACAAAATGACTGATTCAAACTAATGGTTTAATTTCGGTTCATGTCATGCAAATAACAGAATATGTATGATATTGTTTCACTGCGTTTGACCTTCAGGAACTGGGACTTGGAACGACCATACCTACTGAATTAGGGGAAGTTATCGATGACTGTCATAAACTCAGATTTGATCAAAGTCCGTTGATTCTTTGCAGAAGAATGATAAAATGATAAAAACATGTCACTTGATAAAGATAATTTGGTGTTACATCCGCATGTCAGCTAGGTCAGTCCAATGGTGACTGAAAAAGATGCACATTTTTTTAAAGACTTTATGTCCTCTGCAACAACATGCAACTTTCTCCATTCTGGCTCGCTTTATCCCGTTTTTCAATCTATACCCTGTGATGAGGGTCATCGGTTATGTTTTCCCACTTAATGTCAGCTTACAGACTGAACCCAGTGAATCTCGTCTAAACATTTGAATTCCTCAGTGGTAAGCTTAATGAGTCCCTATGTTCTAACACCGACTTCTTCAAAAGGAGCTAAGGACAGCTTTTTACAATAACTTTGGCACTGTTGTAAAAAAAAAAAAAAAAAAAAAAAAAAGCGGGGGGAGAAAAAAAGAGCCACTTTTCATCCTTTGTGACTTCAACAACAGCATAGGTGCCAGTCACAACTCCTGGCTTCTCTGTTTGCATCGTCAGTTTGGGAAACCCTGCCTGTCATCATGGTCAGCGATACATTCTTCAACATGAAGCTTCAACACAGTTTCCTTTGGACACCAGCTCGACCTGATTCTCACCAAGTGCTCTAGCCTACCCAGTGTCGAGCTCACATACTGCTACCTGGGCGCTCACTGTGACACCTAACACTCCTTAGTGCCAGCAAAGCAAAATTGCGAGCAAAGAAATCGTACCGAACGAGAAAGGAAGACAGACCTAGCATTGACACCATATGACCAGGAGAAATTGTAGGAATCTGCACGTGCGCTGGGGGAATCTCTTCCGGATCCACCCAGTGCTAATGCCCGTGATAGATGGGAGCACTTCAGGAACGCTATCTACAACGCTGACTCCAAAGGAAACTGCCCACTCAGGCTCATCATCATCATTAAATCTTTCCATGAAAACATAAAGGCCACTGTGGTATTTGGCGGTCAGCACCAGACGACATCTGAAGTGGAGCGCAACTGGGCCGAGTCCTCGCACTAACCCTGTTTGAAGCATTCTATGTTTTGCTGAAGCATGCCTTCGGATCTGCAAAAGAAGGCACCCATCTCCGGATTAAATGAGATGGAATGTTTTTCAACATATCCAGATCAGACTAAGTGCAAAGTCTGAAGTTCAGATGGAATGCCATCAGGGCTTCCTCTTCGCATACAGCACAGCAGTTCAGCACCTCATGAACCACTTCAGCGAGGCTTACCGAGACTTTGGGCTCACCAACAGCCTGAAAAGACACTAACCAGTCAGTTCCTGGTGTGTATGAGTGCGGTTCGATTGTACCGAAGGTCGCTATCCTATCATCAGCACCAATTATTGTTGTGTCAAGCGGAAATAAATTAGAGGCCAGGCGTGTTGTCATCAATAATAATAATACTGATGATATTTATATAGCGCTGAATCTTGTGCAGAGACAAATCAAATCGCTTTCACACCAGTCACTCACACGCATGCATAACACTAAAACTAGAGAAACTGAAGACAAGGAAGAGGCAGGGAAGGGAGGCTATTTTTGGAAGAGGTGGGTTTTAAGGCCATACTCGAAAGAGCTGAGTGTGGAGACCTGACGAAGAAGAAGTTCATTCCAATTGTAAGGTCCCGAGACAGAGAAAGAACGGCGGCCAACAGTGGAGTGTTTGAATCTGGGTATACGTAAACAGAGTGGATCCGAAGCTGATCGTAGAGAGCGAGATGGAGTGTACAGGTGGAGGCAGCCACAAAGATAGGAAGGGGCAGATTTGTGAATACATTTATAACATAGAGTGCTGATCTTGTACTTTATTCTGTGTGAGACGGAGAGCCAATGGAGATGTTGCAAAAGAGGAGTGGTGTGCTCAGATCTTTTCTTTCTGAAGAAGAGTCGGGCAGCAGTATGCGCTGAATGGACTGAATGGATGAAGCAGGCAAACCAGACAATAGAGTTACAGTAGTCAAGGCAAGAGAGAATGAGAGGAACGACAAGTCTAGATGTTGCGTCAATGGACAAATATTTCCGAATGGAACTGATGGGCCGCAAATGACAGAAGTAGTATTGACATGTCTGACTGATAAATTTTTGCATGGACAGTGTTGTCAAGGACAACGCCGAGGTTCCTGACTTAACTGGAAAGAGGGGTGGATGTAGTGCCAAGTTTGATTGTGTCCGTTGTGATGGAAAATAGTTTTTGTTTAGTTCCTATGATCATTGCTTCAGTTTTGTCTGCGTTCAGTTGTAACTTATTTAGAGTCATCCAATTTTGAATGTCCAGGCAGCAGTCGGATGTTTCTTGCAAGAGTGACAACAATTTTTGAGGGAAATGAAATGAAATTATGGTGCTTACAGCCTCGCCGACCACTATCGCCACGTTAATACCTACTACAAGGGTAAAAAGAAAACAAACAATAAAGACTAGTCACCACTTTAAGCTTTCCACTCAAAGTTTAAAAAACCTTCCATAGTTTAAAACCTTCAAATCTGATTAAAAATGTTCACTTCTTTCAAGAAGTCCATCAGCACCCACTGAGGGACATCACGAAACAAGGTCTTCAAAGAAACCGCCGTGTAATGTCTGTGTCTAACGTCATGCAGATCCCAACAGTCAAGGAGCACGTGTTTCACGGTGAGAGATTCATCACAGAGAATACATCGAGGGGCCTCTTCCCCCTTCAACAAGTAAGAATGAGTAAAAAAAAAAATAAATAAATAAAAAAAATTAAAAAGTGTGCCCCGCATGCAGTCTGCACAGCACAGACTCCTCCTTTCTGTTCTTCACCCCCAATAGGAGGGTCTCTTTTAGGTATGGACGGATTTGAAACAGCTTGATGTCCGTCTGGGTGTTCCACTCCTCTTGCCAAAGATTCTTAACATAAGTATTCACCTTCGGCTGTGTATGGTACGAAGGATCTCGATAATTCTGTCTTTACAGCGTTCTTGGCCAGCTGGTCTGCCCTTTCGTTACCACGAATGCCAGCATGTCCAGTAACCCAGGCCAACACAACCTTGTATCCTTTCTTCGTTACGAGAGTAAAAGCTTCGTAGAATTCCAGCAGTTTGGGATGAGTCAGATTCCTGCAGGCGATCGCCTCCAGGGCTGACAAGGAGTCGGAAGGGATCATGAATCTCTTTTGTTTCGAAGAGAGAACCATTTTTACCGCCAGAACCAGTGCAGTCAGTTCCGCAGTGTACACTGAGCTGTCAGATAGGATGTGTTCCGTTGAGGGCTGGTCAGGAAAGGCGGGACAGAACGCAGATGCAGCGACTCCGTCCTCTGACTTGGAACCGTCAGTGAAGATTTTTTAGAAAGTGGGAAATTTGTGGCAGAGTTCTGAAAAGTAAGTTCTGTAGGCCAGTGAACTGGTGGAGTCTTTACGGTACGAGGCCAGATCGAATCGGACCTCAGGTGTTCTAAAGGTCCATGGAGGGCTGTCGGGGAACTTGGAGAAGTCTGAGATGTCACCGACATCCAGACTGCCATTTTCTATGTGCGGCTGAATGCAGAGTCCAAGAGGAGGGATGCAGTTTGGGTTGTCTTTAAATTTCTTGTTGAAGCAGTTGTTGAATACAACGTCGTAAGCAGGGTTTTTGGATTCAGAAAACAGTTTGAAGTAATAGTTTAGGGCCAGCTTCAATCTGCGGTTGGAGAGAGGCGGTTCCCCCGCCTCTGCATACAGGCTGTGCACAGGGGTGGTGTGGAATGCACCTAAGCTGAGACGGAGCCCTTGGTGGTGTACAGGGTCCAACAGTTTCAGGTAAGACGGTCTGGCCGAGCCGTATACTACACATCCGTAATCCAGTTTGGACCAGACCAGGGCTCTGTAGAGGTGCAAGCAAGTTCTCTTATCAGCACCCCAGTCCGTGTGTGCCACAACTCGGATGATGTTCAGGGCTTTTTGACAAGATATTTTCAGCTGTTTGATATGGCTGAGGAAGTTCAGCTTCTGATCAAAAACGACCCCTAAAAATTTGGCTTCCTTGACCGCCGGGATGGTGGATTTTACCAGACGGATTTTAGGGTCCAGATAGAATTGGCGAAAGTTATGAAAATGAATACACTCAGTTTTAGAGGACGAAAAGGTGAAACCATTCTCCTCTGCCCAACACTGAATTTTGTCTACGCAGAGCTGAAGCCGTCGCTGGATGCTGGCATACGTGCTGCCAGTTGCATACTGGGTGAAATCGTCCACAAACAGCGAGCTGTTTGATCCATTCTGAACAGACTGGACGATGTCGTTTATTTTGATGCTGAAGAGAGCTGGCGACAGAATGCTCCCTTGTGGAACACCCAGCTCCTGCTCGTGAATGTCGGACAAGGTGGTGCCGACCCTAACCTGGAATTGTCTGTCTTGCAAGAAGTTGTGGATAAACTGGAGCAGGTGTCCTCAGAAGCTGAGCTTGTGCAGGTCTGAGAGGATTCCAAATTTCCAGGTGGTATTGTAAGCTTATCCTAAGTCAAAAAATATGGCCACCACATGCTGTTTGTTGACGAAGGCATTCTTTACTGTGGTTTATAGACGAACCAGATGGTCAATGGTAGATCTGTGCTTGTGGAAACCGCACTGTTCTTTCGCCAGAAGGCCGTCCGTCTCTAGTTTCCACATCAGTCTACCATTGGCCATCTTCTCCATCAGTTTGCATCAGTCAGTGCTATTGGGCGGTAGTTGGAAGAGTTCGAGGGGTCTTTTCCCGGCCTTGGCACTGGGATTATGAGGGCTTTCCGCCAGGAGGGTGGAAAAAAGCCTGTGATCCAGATGTGGTTGTAAACTTTGAGCAGGGTGTCCAGACAGGTTTCGGGAAGATGTTTTAAAAGTTTACAATGAACCTCGTCCATTCCTGGAGAGGAATACGTGCAGGTCTGAAAGGCAGATTTTAATTCATTCAGTGTGAAAGGAAGGTTGTAGCTCTCTGTGTTGCCAGAAGAGAAGTTGCAGGTGTTTTTTCTTTCAGGTTTTTGGTTTTGAGAAACAGAGCATATTTGTTGGCAGATCTAGAGTTCAGTTCAATTGTGGAGGTTAGCAAATTAGCAACTGCTTTCTTCTTTGTGATCAGAGTGTCTGAGAGCTTGAGATGGTGAAAAGTTGGGCACACGTTTTTGCCCTTAATTTTTCTTAAAACCATCCACACTTTCTTCTTGGGTGTGTGTTGGAGGTTAAGGAAGAGCAAACATCTCTCCATGATTTTCTCTGGCTCTTTCTAAAAACATATCTGGCTTTCGCCCTCAGCTGTTGATGGGTTCGAATGCTATGAGTCTCCAGTCTCTGAAAGACGCGCTGTTGCGCTCTCTTCCGAGACTTACGGGCATCCCGACATTCAGCGTTGAACCAGGGCGTTCTTGGCATCTGAAGCTTGGAGGTAGACGATGGGATCACTGCTTTGGCGCATTCTAAAATGATTTGTGTCAGAGTGTCAGCAGTATCCTTGCTTTGCAAGACTCTTTCTTCCTGCAGCTCCGCTCTTAATTTTGTGGTAAAAATTCCCCAGTCACCTTTGTCATAGTTCAGGCGGTCAGGCAGAGAGTCACCTTCCCCATCTGTGAAGCGAAGGACGACAGGAAAGTGGTCACTCCCGTGCAGATCGTCGTGCACTTTCCACTCGTTGTCCAGGACAATGATGGATCGCAGACCGACAGATCTAAACACGACAGCTTCCCAGAAGACAGATGTAGGTAAGTGGGTGACTTGTCGTTAAGACAACACATGTCCATATCGGAAAGAAGGTTTTCCAAAAGAAGACCTCGGGCTGATGTCACCTCACTTCCCCAGAGCGGGGAGTGGCCATTGAAGTCGCCCAACAGTAAGAACGGTCGTGGGAGCTGGTCAACAAGGTTCATGAGGTCCAGCCTCAGAACACGGACGGGAGGAAGATACAGAGAACAGACAGTGATGGTTTTATTAAGTGTGACTCTGACTGCCACTGCCTGTAAAGGGGTGTTTAACTCTCTCCATACGAACGGCGAAAGAGACGACGTTAACAGCGTTTCACCCCAATTATCATCATCAAAATATTGCAAGCGGAAGCCTCTTATACTGAAGAGGTGAATATTGACAAAGAATACCACAATTCTGACGACGGAAGCTAAAGGTTGGGTCATTCAGACACCCACTGGACATGTGAGGGGGATGTGTAGAGGAGAAGAGAGGACTGGCCGTACTGAGTGAGTTAAAGGAACTGTACTATATAAAAGGGACTTATGTACAAAAAGAGCGACACCTCTTGTCAGTCCCTCTTGCTTTGGTTGAGCAGGTTTAAAAATGGAGTTAAAACCTGAGAGAGATAAAAACTTGCCATCTCTTTGCAGAGTCTCTTGGAGCGCCACCACTGAAGGTTTCAAAGAATGACAAAGCAACTGGAGTTCCTGGAGACTGGCATAAAAACCACGGATGTTCCAATGAATGACCGCCATTAAAAAGGTTAAAAAAAAAGAGTAAAGCAGCAGCCTAATCCATCGCTACCTCCTGCTCCTCTGCTTGCGGTGGATCAAGGTTGGCCAAGACCGCTTATCTGTTTTTTGTATTCATCAAAGTCCTGTCCGATTCTCGCCAAGCCGAAATATCCACCACCTCGGCTTTCACCGACCCCGCCGAGGCCGCAACCCTCCCCTCCTTGGGTTTTGGAGGTGCGGGGGATTTCTGGGCACTCCCACCAGCCCAAGTGGCAGGCAGACGAGAGGCGGGATGAGGGGGGAGGGGACAGGAGGTGGACACCATGCCTCCGCCCAAGGCGGGGTGGATACAGCACCTCCACCCAAGGCCAATGGTTTTACCAAAGTCGGTATGTCGTCTGTCTGCGTCCCTGTGGACGTCGTCTAGATCGCAACGTCCAGCATCCTGGGTCTGATGACAGAAGCGTATGACAGTCCTGCCTTAGGCAATGTAGCCTCCACTAGCTTACGGGCTTCAGTTTCAGTTTCAGTTTCAGTAGCTCAAGGAGGCGTCACTGCGTTCGGACAAAACCATATACGCTACACCACATCTGCCAAGCAGATGCCTGACCAGCAGCGTAACCCAACGCGCTTAGTCAGGCCTTGAGAAAAAAAAACAAAAACAAAAAAAAACAAAAAAAACGGGGGAATAAATAATAGATAAGCTTGCATAAATAAATAAATAAATAAATAATTATAATATAGAAAAAGGTAGTAGTTATAATATTAGTAATACTAATAAAATGATAATAATAAAACATAAATAAATAAATAAAACAATGGTGATAAATAAGCGAATAAATGTAAAATATGAAGACACACACTCACACATACACCCACACATGCATAACAGAAATGCACCAAACATGCAGTTTCACATATATGAAAGCACAGTCAAATGCGTATAAACGTACATGAGCTCCAACACACACACACACACAAACACACACACGCATTACCGTGCACCTCCTCTAGCCCCCTCCTCCACACACTCATTTCTAGTCTAAGTATCGCAGCTTCCACGGCACACACACACACACACAAACACACACTCACAGAGATGAACACTTACTTGTACAAGCACATATGAAAGCACAGTCAAATACATATAAACGTACATGAGCTCCAACACACACACACACATTACCTTGCACCTCCTCTACCCCCTCCTCCACACACTCATTTCTAGTCTACGTATCGCAGCTTCCACGGCACACACACACACACACACACACACACACAAACACACACTCACAGAGATGAACACTTACTTGTACAAGCACACACACATACGCCCATATCTCCCACCCCCAACCCCACACACGTACATACAAAGACACTTGTGTACACTTACACTCTCGCGCATGCACAAACGCACTCAAAAATACAGACCCACACATGAACACAAACACACACATACACACACGCACAGAGGCTGCCACTGATTGGCCGCAAGTGGGATGGGAAAAGATCTCTGATGCCAAGAGCGTGGCGTCTAGTGTGTTGCTCAGTCTATTGTATTTGGAAAGGCCCACAGAGACTCTGTTCCGTTTTGAAGAAATTTGCGCAATGTTGGTTTGGAAATGATGCCGATATTTGTTTGATTTGCAAAGCATCGTGCTCTACCTTTCATGTTAGACTTGCGGCCGCTCCCTCTCTCTGCTTCTATTTCTTTGAGGCGATCGATGGTGTGATGGCCTTGTACCTGTTCTTTTTGGTATTCTTTGACTTTTCTGAGGATTTCCGATTTTCCTAGATGTAGGCCGCTCGTTGGTGTTGCGTTACCAGCAAGTCTGTCAGCTCGCTCATTTCCCTTAACACCTGCATGTCCCGGGCAGTATGACCATGTGAGTTTTTTAATCTGAAAGTTGCGCATTGCGTTATGCCACTCTGGGCTTCCCCTTCCGTTTTCAATTTTCTGTATGAGGTTCATTGAGTCGGTTAGAATCATGGCATGTTGGTTTCCCGGCGTATGGATGGACGATAGCCACTGGAGGGCATGTGTCACAGCTTCAACTTCCATCGTTAGGCTGGAGGTTGTGACTTTGTAGGCAGCATTCTCTTCCCAAATTGTTTTTCCATTTTGTTTCGCAGTGAATCCCCAACCAGACTGGTCTTTGGTGACTGAGCCATCTGTGTATATGATGATGTCCTCTTCTTTACTGTTTTCTTCTATAAGCAGCTTCACTTCCGCATCAGTTTTGCCCTCTGGCCATTCCCGACAATGTCTTCCTAGAGTGAAATGACTGTGTTGAATAGATGGTTGAGGTTTTCGGGGTTTTTCTCCCATTCTTTTGTTTCTTTCAGGTCTTGTAGTCGGCATACTAGCTGGATTGTGCCTTCTGCTTGCCCCATCCATGATCTTCCTCGTCCTAGACGGCTGCCTTTTGGTTCTTTGACTGCGTCATGCAGTGGGTTTTGAGGATTTTCTAATGCTTTGAAGTAGGTCTTGACCTGTTCTAACTTGTTTCTGGCCTGCACTGAAGGAAGGTCAAGCAGGTATCGCATGGTTTCTGTGGGCGTGTCTTTTGTTGTTCCAAGGATCAGCCTCATAGCTTCATTTTGGACTCTTTCTAATTTTAGGAGGTTGCTTTGAGACGGTGTTGTTAGCCCAAGTCCGTAGTCGATCACACTGAGGACGAGTGATTGGTATAGCAGGAAGAGGTGGCGTTGTTCAATTCCTTTGGTTGCCATTGCTTTTAAGACTGAAAGGCCCTTTTTGCATTTGAGAACAGTATTTTCCGTATGTTTTCTGAAGGTCAGCATCCTGTCGAAGTGTATTCCTAGGTAGCGTAGGCATTCAGTTTTCTCAATTTGAATCCCATCGAATGACACAGAAGGTGGTGATTTGCTCGCGGTTTTGTTGTTGAGGGTGCACAGCAACGTTTGGGCTTTCCCTGGATTGATGGAAGATCCTGTGTCTTTGCACCATTGAGCAATATTGTTTAGTTGTTTCTGGACGGCTTCAGTTCTTTCCTGAGCATTTTTCGAAGTTTTGAAGACCAGGCCGTCATCCGCAAGGGTAAGCACCCGAGCAATTCCATTGTTGTTTAAGTCTGCAAGGCCCTTCGTGTAGACATTGTAGAGGACAGGAGAGAGCGGAGACCCTTGTGGCAGTCCCATGGATAGTTTAGAAGGTGCAGACATCCAATCTCCGAGGCGTAGGACAACGGTTCTTTCCTGAAGCGCTGCTGCTATCCATCTTGTCAGTGTCAAACTTACTCCATACCTTAGTAGCAGCTCCATGAGGTGCACAAACTGGACTTTATTGTAGGCATCTTCAAGGTCAATTGCTACTGCTAGTGTTTCTTCTTTTCTTTGAAATCCTTCATACACCTCATATGCAAAAGCAGCTGCATTTTCCCATGTGGACTTACCTGTTCTGTAACCACCTTGATTTGAAGGGAGAATGTGCCTGTGTTCAAGATCCCTTGCAAGTTTCCTGGCTATCATGCGTTCCATGAGCTTTCCAACAATGTTTTGCATGGTTAGGATCCGGTAGCCGCTTACCTGACGATGGTCCTTTCCTGGTTTTGGTATGGGTTTTAAGAAGCTGTGTGTCCAGTCCTCCGGCACCTGTCCATTGTGGAAACTGTTTTGATATAGATTGAAAAGTTTGCTTCTGTCTTCTTCCGATAGCTCCTTGATGTCTGAGTAACGAACTTTGTCTGGGCCAGGAGCCGATTCTTTCTTGCATTTAGCTATTGCCTCGTTTAGATCATCCATTGTCAAGTCATCATCAGGTCCAGTCTGCATAAGGGTTTGGTTTAACTCCTCAACATATTTCTTTTTCTCATCTAAGTTTCTTTGATCACTCTGTTGTATGAAACGTTTGAGCAAGGCAGATCCTTTTTCTTTGTTTGTCTTAAGCTTGGTTCCGTCAGTGTCTAACATGTGTGGGGTTGTTGTTGTGCACGTTTTCCCTTCCATGCGACGATAAAATTGCCAGAACTCTGTCAATGTTGTGTCATAACTGAGTTCCTCGCAAAACTGTTTCCACTTGTCATTTTTGGCCTCTTGAGCAATGACTTCAAACTGTTTAGTTTTCTCTTTCATTTTTGTTTCAATATCTTTGTCCGGAGATGGTTTTATTCTTTCTTTTTGCCAAAGTTTGACAGCCGCATGTTTTTCTATCCAGGCTCTCTCTGTGTCGGTATTCCACCATGAGGGCTGAATAGTTTGCATCCTGTTCAGTGCCGTTCTTTTGTTTCTTCTGCGTCTTAATTTTTCGATGACGGTTGTCTCTTTGGTTTCATACTGAAATGGATCACGCAGTTTCATACAGGGTTTATCGGACAGTTTCTGTAGACTGAAAGCTACCGGGAGGTGGTCGCTGCCTTGGTATGGAAGCGTCTCTGCATTCATTTCTGCTCTGAATTTTGGAGATGTTAGAGCGATGTCGATCACACTGTCACTGTCCCCTTGTCTTGTTCCAAGGCGGGTTGGGGATGTGGTTGTTAAAGGGCTAAGAAGAATTTCCCCTATCATTCCTTCAAGTGCGAGTCCTTGTGGGTTGGTGTTCCGCTGGTCCCATAACTTCGATCTTGCATTGAGGTCTCCACAGATAATGACCGGCTTCAAAGAATATTTTCTTCTCCGTCTTCACCTTCTGGATTTCCTTTTCTTTTTTCCAGGTGGGGCAGTCTTTAGATGAAGACAGGTGGCTGCCTCCGTAGTGCAGTTCACACAACGGGATGGATTGATGCACTCGCCCTGGTGCGCCGCCTTTGAACAGGTGCCACACGCCTCTTCCTCCTTGCAGCGGTCCCGCATGTGTCCGAATTTCTGGCACTTGGAGCACCGTAGAGGGGACGGCACATACAGACTTACATTCACCTGCAGGTACCCAACTCTTATGTCCTTGGGGACATTCGGGCAGCAGAAGGTGAGGAAGAATGTGTTGGTCGGGACCCTTCCTTACTGTCACCCTGTAAACATCTGTCACTCCCTGAGAGGACAGCTCGCACTTAATCTCTGCCTCAGACACTCCTCTCAACTCAGGTCATCTGATGACCCCCTTCGAGCAGTTCAGTCCTTTGCGAGGGGAGACGTTCACCGTCCTATCCACAAAAGTGGCCGCTTTAAGCAGAAGCTGTGTCTGCCTTTTCGATGTCGTCTCCACCAGAAACGTTCCGTTCCTCAGCCTCTTGATAGACTTCAATGCGCCTGCCAAACACTGGAAGCCTTTCTGGATGGCGAAGGTGCTGAGAGCCGACAAGGGCTTGTCATCATCAGTGCCCTCCACCACAAGCCACGATGGCCAATATCCAGAGGTCTCTCTGACCTTTGAATTGGAGTCCAAGTCATTATCCGTTCCTTGTCTCCTCCTTTTTGCAAGTTTAGGGGTTGCAATTGGATGGAAGCCATGTTTTTTTTCTTTAATTCATCCCTCCTTTACCCACCCACCATGGGGTCCAACTTAGGGGCCAGGGTCAAGGGAACACCAGCTTGACCCCTTCCAGGTTTCGGGAGGGACATACGACCAACAGTCTAGCTCCAACACGTTCCCCCCCCCACCCCTCCCCCCCGATCATGCCCAGCTCCCGGGGACAGAGAACTGAGCACTACGGGGGTTATCATCGTTAGCCTCTAAACTGCCAGTCTTGACCCAGCCCCACGTAGGGGTAGCCGATTGACACACACGGGTCAATGTGTGCCGCCTGTCTTAGGAGAGGTCCGAGCCAAAGGGACGCGTTGAGAGCAGTGTGCTCTCTCAATGCCCAGGATCTCATTCCCCTCTATCACAGGTCGCGCTGCATGGCTTGATGGGGAGCTGAAGACAGAAAAGAGGCGGTAAAAAGAAGAATAGAGAATAGCGAAAGGGACAGTGGGTCACTTTTAGTTTGAGCCTCACTCACGACAATGGCTATGTAGGCTGTCAATAAAGACCTGGGACTAGAGCAGTAAACCCTCAGAAGCACTGATGCCCCTGCCGACATAGCTCGCTCGATCACTGGCCACTAAGCCTCCTGACCACGACAAGGTAGTGACCCCCCAGGAGGAATTTTTCAGGGGTATCACTCCTCTTGAGTTGAGTGTCATCAGGATAAGAATGATGACTGACACTGTAGTGGTTGATAATTTCAGCAAGAGGAGCAGTGTATAGTGTGAAGAACACTGGCCCTAAAACAGATCCCTGCGGGACTCCATGTTCGATTTTAACAGGTTCAGACTGGAAATTATCAACAATGATAGACTGGAATCGATCAGCGAGATACGATTTGAACCAGTTGAGAACAATGCCGTTGATACCAAATGTAAAATGAAGACGGGAAAGGACTGAATGGTCTATCGTGTCAAAAGCGGCTGACAAGTCAAAAAGAGTGAGAAGGGAAATTTGTCCTGAGTCGGAAGCTATTAGTAGATTATTCAGGATGTGGAGGAGAGTGGTTTCGGTGCTATGGTTTGCAGGATAGGCAGACTGAAAGGGGTGAATGAGATTGTTGAAACAAAGGTGGTTGTTGAGCTTTTTCAGGAGTTTGGACAGGAATGGAAGGTTAGAAACTGGTCGATAGTTTTTTCAAAATGTTTGCGTCAAGGTTGGATTTCTTCAGAATGGGCCGGACGATTGCAGTTTTGAAAGTGGATGGAAATGTTCCAGTGAGAAGGGATGAGTTGACAATATTGGTGATTGTGGGGAGTAGCTGTGAGACACACTGGCAAAAGCCAGAGATTGGTATAGGATCGAGCTAACAGGATTTTATTTGTATTTTGTATTTGTATTTCTTTTTATCACAACAGATTTCTCTGTGTGAAATTGGGGCTGCTCTCCCCAGGGAGAGCGCGTCGCTATGGAAGTGGATTTTTCTACAGAATTTTGCCAGGGACAACCCTTTTGTTGCCATGGGTTCTTTTACGTGCGCTAAGTGCATGCTGCACACGGGACCTCGGTTTATCGTCTCATCCGAATGACTAGCGTCCAGACCACCACTCAAGGTCTAGTGGAGGGGGAGAAAATATCGGCGGCTGAGCCGTGATTCGAACCAGCGTACTCAGATTCTCTCGCTTCCTAGACGGACGCGTTACCTTTAGGCCATCAACTCCACACATTGTCATTTGTCATTTATTGTCATTTCTTTCAGGATTTCATGGCCTTCTGTTTCAGTCAATGGATTAAAGGAATGGAGAGGAGTGCCGTTGAACTGAGGATCTGGATAAGCAGACTGGAAAGGCATTTGGTACGAATATTTTGGACTTTGTCAAAAAAGAAAGAGGAGAAGACATTGGGGAGTTCAGATAAAGTGTAGGCAAAAGGAAGAGAAGTCTTTTTTTGCAGTAACGAGAAGATTTGACATAATAGAGTAGAGAGATTTGGTGGATGTGACATCGAGAACTCGAGAAGAAAAGAAGTTTGTCTTCGCTGATGAGATGATATGTTTGACTTTATTTGTTTTCGGAAGATTTGATTGTGGACTTTCAGTTTTGTTGATCGCCATCGCTGTTCCAATTGGCAACGTTTGAGTTTTGCAAGTTGAATGTCTTGTGTGTGCCATGGGGCGGAAGGCCTATCAGGAAGCATGCGGGTAGTGGGGGGTGCATGTTCATTCAGCAGTTGAGAGAGGACAGTGTTGTAATGTGTAGAGACGGCGGTACGGGAAGAAATTTTGGAAAGGCATTCAGCAGCATGAGAAGAAAAAGTGTTAATGTTGATGGATTTGAGGTTGCGACGAGTAACGGATTATTTGGTTCTGGTTGGTTCTGAAATATTAAGCGAGAATATGACAGCAGAATGGTCGGAGGAAAGTTCGTCAGTTACAGTCACTGACGAAATTATGGCATCAGAGTCACGTGTGATGAGCCAGTTCAACTTGTGGCCAGATCTCTGTGTTGGTTCTGTGACGAGCTGAGAGAGAGAATGATTGGACAGAGATAAACATAGGCGTTTGACATCAGTGGAAGTTTGGTTGTCGAAATGAAAATTGAAATCTCCGAGGTCGATAAGTTTGCCAGAACAAATGTTGTGGTTATGAAGTAGTTTTCGGAACTCATCGTGAAACAGAGAAGACGTTAGGTTGTTTGTACGACTAGGTGGAGGACGATAGAGACAACAGAAGATGACTGAGTGACCGGGAACATTGAACGTGACTTCGAGCATTTCAAAAGTATCATGCGGAAAGGCGTGGTTATGGGAGAAGAAAAGGGAAGACTCAAGATGTCTCTGTAGACGATGGCAATGCGACCTCCACGAGACAGTCGAGGAAGTGACTTGGTTTTGTATCCAGGAGGGGTGGGGGGGTATCAGTTGTTTCAGTTTGGGTTCGTGACTTTGTGAATATAATAGGTTTCAGTAAGAAATACGAAATCAAAGTTATTTTCAAAAATATAATCATAAATATAGTCTGTCTTTTGATCAGGACAGACAGACTGAGCACTGAACAGACAGGCATGAAAGAGATCAGATGCAGGCTGAGAGGAATTTAATTGTGAATCAGGTGAGTCAGACAGACAGGCAACGGAAGGAGACGATGGTGACTGAGCAGTGGAGATCAGTGGGAAGGAAGAGAAATGTCCAGGGGTTGAAACAGGTGTCGGAGGAGCAGGAAGAAGAGCAGAGCCAATCAAGGGGGATACACCACAGTTTGAAAAAGTGTCAGAGAGGACAATGTCACGGGAAGTAATGGAGTCAGCTTGAACATGAATGTTGTGGTTGTCAGTGACAGTCACAGCAACAGCAGGACAATCAGTGCAGGGGACAGAGCCCCACAAAGTCTGCCCGCTCTGGTTCCTCTCTTTGTCTTTTGATCTGCCGATGATAATGATGCGCTGCGTCGTGTCCACGTGTAGTCAGCGTTGTTTAAGCCCTGACATATCTGACAGCAACGCTCTAATGTAATTGACGTTCTGTTAACATGGTGACAGTAGCAGTAAACAATCTATTTCATCATCAAACTTCTGGTGTACACTCCAGAATTAGATTCAAATGATAAAAATGTCTTAATACCATAATGGAGTCTCCCGACGGACCATAATGAACTACATGTCCTCATGGGTGTGTGCACCAAGTGCGCAGTCATCAGCGAAACTGAATGTAGATGCCCTGGTGACAGTCTTGGAAGGCGTCAATCAGCATGGCAGAGAAGAGAATGTAGAAAAGTGCCAGGACGCAGCCCTGCTTCACTCCATTTACCACAGGGAACGGATCCGACATGTCAGTATTTTCCTGTATTCTCGCCTGCATGCCATCGTGGAATGACGCAATCAGCTGGATTAGGCTCTCTGGGCAGCCGAACTTTAGGAGGATCTTCCACAGACCATGGCGGCTCACCGTGTCGAAGGCCTTAGTCAGGTCTACAAAGACCATGTAGAGCTCCTTGTTCTGCTCACGGCACTTCTCTTGCATCTGGCGTATGGCAAACACCATGTCACATGTTCCCCTGCCTGAGCGGCAGCCGCATTTTCCTTCCGGGATGACTGTGTTGGAGACATGGTCAACTAGTCTGTTCAGTATGATGCGGGCGAAGATCTTGCCAGCGATGCAGAGGAGAGAGATTCCACAGTGGTTATTGCAGGATGTTTTGTCTCCCTTCCGTTTGTAAATGTGGACAATTGAAGCATCCTTGAAATCCTGGAGGACCTCCCCTCTCTCCCAGATATGCTGGAACAGGGTGGTCAGCTTGTCTGTCAGCACCTCATACTTGTCAGCTCCATACCTGTAGATGTCAGACTGGGTTCCATCTGCTCCTGGTGCTTTTCCTGACGTTGTCAGCTTCAGGGCCTTCCGGGTCTCGGCCTTAGTGGGAGGGGCAGCTAGTGAGTCATTGACTGGTAGCTGTGGGAGGGCTGTAATTGCCTCATCAGATACGGACGAGTCCCTGTTGAGGAGGGTGTTGAAGTGCCCTGCCCAGCGGGCAAGGATGTTTTTCTTGTCTGTCAAGGCCTAACTAAGCGCGTTGGGTCACGCTGCTGGTCAGGCATCTGCTTGGCAGATGTGGTGTAGCGTATATGGTTTTGTCCGAACACAGTGACGCCTCCTTGAGCTACTGAAACTGAAACTGTCAGGAAGGTGGCCTGGTCGTGAGCATCAGCAGTGGACTGAAGCTCTTCGGACTTTCTCTCCCACCAGGTGTTCTTCATCCCACGCAGCCTCTTCTGTGCGAGTTGCCTGGTTTGCAAGAACTGGTTCTCCTTCCTCTGGCCGTCTTTATCGGAAATGTGATCCTGATGCCGTATATGCAGTGTGTTCAGGAGCTTAGAGATTCCAGAGTCGTTCTCGTCAAACCAGTCTTCGTGGCTTCTCTGTACAAAGCCGAGTGTGTCAGCTGCTGCTGTGTACACAGCATCTCTAAAAGTGCTCCACACCTCTTCTACATCAGTCAATGCAGGAATTTCTTGGAGAGCTGCTTGGATTTGCTGCTGCAGCACGTCCTTGGTGATAGGGAGGCGGTGGATGTTCAGCTTCCTAAGGGGTTTCTGCCTGGCTGGTTGGAGCTTGCGTGCAAGTCTGATGTTCATCTTGCTGTGTACCAGGCGATGGTCCGACCAACAAACTGCTCCTCTCATGCAGCGTGTAATGGAAACATCACCTCTGTCCTTCTGCCGGACAATCACATAGTCCAGCATGTGCCATTGCTTGGAGTGGGGGTGCATCCATGTGTTCTTGTACTTGTCCGCTTGTTGGAAGAGGGTGTTGGTGATGGTCAGTCCATGCTGCGCGCACAGCGAGAGCAAAAGCAGTCCACTGGAGTTCCATTTGCCAGTGCCGTGCTGTCCTAGGACTTTTGGCCGCGAGCAGAAGTCCACGCCGACGCGGGTATTGAAATCCCGAAGGATGATCAGCCTGTCCTTTCTGTCTACCGCTGAAATGGTGCGGCTGAATTCCTCGTAGAAAGATTCTTTGGTGTCATCAGGGTTGGTCATCGTTGGGGCATAGCAGTTGATGACTGTGGAGAAGCGATCCTTGGACAGCTTCTGACGCAGGGTCATCAGCCTATCGTTTATCCCACGTGGAAGGCTGTCAAGCTGTCATCTAAGTTTGGTTCGTATGGCAAAGCCCACGCCTGAGGTTCTTGGGGTGCCATCTGGCTTCCCAATGCAGTAGAAGGTGTAGCCCCCTCCAACTTCCTTCAGCTGGGTTTCACTGGCAAACCTGGTTTCACTCAGGGCTGCTATGTCCACCTGGTAGTGATCAAGCATTCTAGCAATGAGCGCTGTGCGCCTTTCTGGTTTGTCTTCTCTGTCTAAAAGGGTGCGAACATTCCAGGCACCCAGAGTCAGGGCATGACTCCTGGTTCTTTTCTTCTGTTGTTTTCGACCGCAAGTGTTGGATGTCCACGTAGGTGCGGTTTCCTACTAGGTACTAGGCGGGGCAGGATTTGTTTAGGGATCCTTTTATCTCCCCTTCCGCATGTGGGGAGAGCAGTGCTGTCCCTAAAAAGGGCTGCTCTGCCCCAGTCTACGGCGGACGACCATCACCCCACAGCCGCCTGCGTGCAGTGTCGTGACTAGGAACTGCCAGCAGCATCCTCTGCCTATCCCCGTTACCACTTCTCCATTGCCACAGGGCTTGGGAAAGCTGGGTGTTGAAGGGCTAGCTCGTTGTTCCGACATTATTCTGGTTGCCTGACCAGCACAGGTGACTTTTTCTTAGTGAGGAGGAGTTGTGCAGTCCCTTCCCAACTCTCTCGCCTGCCGATGCAGGTGCAGGTTTTTTTCTTCGGAGCTCCGTCTCCTATGAGGACTTCTAGCCAAGGATAAGAGCTCCCCCTGCCCTTTGGTCATCCTCTTCCGCCTTCACAGCCGTTGGGAAAGGTTTCCTCCTCCGTCTGGTCCGTGGTTGGGAGACTTCACATGCGGCAGGTAATACTGGGTTACATGGTACCAGTAGCAAGGGCTATGCCCCTGACCTGATAATGACATACCAAACAACGAAAGAATAATAAATTGAACTGGACATTCAACAACACGTATCTTTAAAGACGAAAAGAAAGGGGGAGATAGTTGGGTTGACACAGTTATTCCTTGGCTTCTTTACGTTGTGAAAACTTTGGTGACCCGTTTTTACCGATGGACTGTTGCTTTCTGCCAAGTTCGACTTGTCCAGTAGTTATGTATATTGCTGGACATCTCAGTCGCTTCAGCATTCCAAGACAGCTGATGACGCGCCGACTCCATGGTCTTTCTGTAGGCTTCAGTGGAGTGATTGTGCCAGACGACATCAATTTTGAGAAAAGGAGTGTTATGGCCCATTGGAGTGAAGCTTTATTCAGCAGACTTTTACTGCTCCTTGCAGTTTTCACGCCGTGTAAAGGTGTCAGCAGGTTTGCGCCGAGTAGTGTACGGGCCGGATAAATTGATGAAACTGCGAACAAAACTGAGAATACTGTTTTTATAATTTTCTCTGCTACAGGTAAACTGCAAGTTATTGATTTTATGTGGCAAGTGCAAGACACACTCCTTCATGAGATGCAATGATGGCAACGACTTCGTTCACTGTTATATTCCATTTTCAAACGATTGTTTAACCTGGGAACTCCAAAGAGGCACCCAAAATGCGATAATAATTTTAGCCGAGCTGTGTAAAATAAATCAACGTATCAAAACCATGACCTTGTAGCCATATTCTTCAATGTACTCTGCTGCTTTACGCTGATTTGCGTGCGCTCGCAATCATTACATACACTAATATTTATTCCAAAATCAGCTTGATGGAAAAATAACTGAACATCGTGAACACCTACTGGTGTACGCATCCGATTACCATTTGCTGTTGAACGGTGTACGCGACGAACACTGTTACACGATGGAAATAATGCAAATATCTCGGCGCTGCTTACCTGCCACTGAAAGGAGGAGGAATTTTGTTTAATGTCCCGTCACACACATATCGGTGATTGAAGACATTTTGTTAAAGTATTTATGAATACATTTGAGTATTATCAGTTAGAAGGGGTGGGAGATGTGAATGAATGGAGGGTTGGGGAAAACTGAGCAAATGAGGGTGAAATGAGGGTGAAATGTGAAAAAAAAAATCTGAATACAATTACAGGAAATTACTTAAAGGACTTCGTAAAAGAGAAGTCGTTAAACTGACAAGCGAAACAACTGATAATGAATGCAAAAAGTCAAAAACATCAACGTTCTCAGTCACTTGTGAAGACACACTTTCGTGTACATAAGGCTTCATCAAGCTACAGTCACAAATTATATGCTTAATTGTCAGGTTACTAAAGCATATGCACTTGACATTAGAACAATATTTGGTCCGTAATGAATTTGATAATAGTCTGAGAGCTAAACTCAGAATTGGCCTGCGAAGTCTGAGAGAGTCAACTGACGAGGTTTTAGACTTGAATTCAAGCACCTATAAAAGTCCCTTTCTAGTATATTGCTTATTTCCTTGTATGACAATGGGCAATATACTTTTATACTACTATCTGTATGATTGTTTGCTCCCCTTTTTGCTGCCCTGTCTCCTTGGTCGTTATAAAGGAATCAAGTATGGGATGGTATCCAACAAAAATCAACATGTGTACCCTTCGCAAATAGGCTGTACAATAAATACCTAATTTCAAACAATAAATCTTCTCTTTTATTATTCTCAAAAAGGAGCAAACGTTTTAAAACAGACTGAGAATGAACACACAAAATAGGATAATATTTACTTACTTATAGGTATGTCAACAAGCTGATTTAAAGCCATAAGGATGGTCACCAATTCAGCTGTAAAAAGTGAATGTCCCTGGCCTAAAAAACATGATTTTTCTGTTTTTAGGCCAGGAATGACAAAAGCAGATTCTGCACTGCTGTCATCCAGGACCGAGCCATCAGTGTAAACTTTTAAATGATAATCAAAATTTTCTTCTGTCAATTCTAACAGACGCTGCTATTATATGTGGAGATTCTCCTTTTGTTGTGTCAGAAGCACATATGCTGACGTTTGCTTTTGTTAGCTCCCAGGGAGGGACAGGTGGCACCAGAACACGAGGTGCCATATCATGTAAATCAATGTCTGAAGAATTTTAAATATCTGACAAATATGTGCGAATGTAGATTGGAATTATTTTGTACACTGTTTGGAAAATCAATATCAGACCTAATATTCAATGCCTCAAAATCATCCACTGCTGTACATCTCACAATGTATTTAGCAGAACTTAATTTTCTGATTTCATCTAGTGGTAGAATACCCGCAAGCTTATAGGCTTCTGAGGTCTTAGTATGCACAGGTACCCCTAAAGCCAGTTTCACAGCTTTACTGTCAATTGTTCGCAGCTGCCACTGAAAGATAAGGGCACAAGACAATCATTTCTATAAAAGGCGGATGCACTGACCATCACAAACAGGAATAGAGTGTGTTCTTTTTCCAGATGGACGTATTGGCAATAACACTGGAAAGCTTCCTGGATGTGAGTGCGACTGTAGAAGTGGGATCTACTTCATGTACCTCGGATGAGCCCCGTGAACGACCACTGACCTCACCACCGCGACCTCAAATGACCTCAACACCAGCCAAGAAGGGATTAAACCCCGCCAAAGAATGTGCTCCCGCAAGTCTTTTGGATCGTACACACATCACCTGATCAATAAATAAAGTCGAAGCAAAGCAGCACCACATGCATGACCTGTATGTTAAAGCTGACGAAGAGTGAATGACATGATAAATGGAGATTTTAGAGTGCAGTTTTGGAGTGAAGCGCTTCTCATGAAAAGGGCATTTTAACTCAAATGCAAGTGAGTCCAGAGATCTTGGAACCGTCCGACCAGATCCATCAGGACTGACAATGAGTAAAATGTTCTCTGCCATTCTTGAATGCAGTGTAGCTTTCTTCGATGTACTTCAAACTGGGAAAGTGCGTTGACATAACTTTTCCAAGCATTTTGCACCCCATGATGTAAGTACATTTCCGTCACATGCATAAGGTCTTATTGATGCTTGCTGTGAAAATTCTCGTCAAAACCATTCACATGCTTTCTGAAGGTTTGGAGTCCCAGCGCCTTGTGTGTGGTACTGCCTGTTTGCTTTCTTCCACACATCGTATCATGCTCTCGATCTTAGCTTCAAGACATGTCTTTCTGACTTGTTGCTTCTCATCATTTCAGATTCACTGCTGCATTTGATTGTCAGACAGACATAATTCTCTTGCTGTTTTGAGTTCAAAAACGTCTAAGATGATTACAGAGTCACTGTAATGCTGTCCTGCACATATTCTGCATAGCCGGCCTGTAGTATTCAAACTGCTGACGATTGCTTCCTTCATTTCAAATGAAATACTCCGCACAGTACTGATAACAACAAATAAATAACACCGAACGGTACTGACAACAAATGTATAACTCCTAACGGTACTGATAATAACAAATAAATAACTCCGCATAGTACTAATAACAACAAATATATAACTCCGCATAGTACTGATAACAACAAACATATAACTCCACATAGTACTGATAACAACAAATATATAACTCCGCATAGTACTGATAACAACAAACATATAACCCCGCATAGTACTGATAACAACAAATATATAACTCCACATAGTACTGAAAACAACAAATAGATAACTCCGAACGGTACTGATAACAACAAATAAATAACTCCGCATAGTACTGATATCAACAAATATATAACTCCGCACAGTACTGATAACAACAAAACTATAATTCCGCATAGTACTGATAATAAACACGCACTTGGATTTCCTCCAGTCTGGTGACCCTAAAGCTTTCAACGTTTGGACACCTTCTGTTTTGAATGCTGTTAGTTTTCTTAGCCACTTACGAAACTTTTTTTTTTCTTGGCAATTGCAAAGCAATCTTCAAGAATGCCTGGATGAACAACAAACTGTTCCAGTGCTGATGTAGTTTGGAGGGACTGCTGAGAGGGTACAGCAAAGCTGACTTTTGCCTGTCGAGGATCAAAGTCCCTTGTTGTGAAGAGCCATCAACAATTAGTCCACTCACGAAGCGTAAAAATCGGCCATGAAGCAAAGTTTGTAACCGGCTGACCAAAAAGATTTCCTATCTTCACTGTATCGCATTTGTGCAGTGTTAAGATTTCCCAGAAAATCGTGGAACCGTCCGACCAAGAAACAACTAAAAACATATATCATCCTTCGGGAAGGTATTATCGTTAACCATTTCGTGGAATCTGACCCACGCTGAACGGTGCCCACGTAATCTCATGCCTATTGTGACAGCAGGAGCAAAATTTTGTACACGTTGTATTTCAGATTACTCCTCACACTCGTATTCAGAATCATTATCGTCAGACTTCCAGCGGTTCCGACAAACATGAAAATTGTTCTTCACTCTTGCGCTCAGCTGTTACAGTTTCATCTAGGTGTGCAACAGTTTGATTTTCCTCAGCTGTTAATGTAGAAGGTCACATCATAATAAAGATACCTATATAAATATTTTTATGACAGAGCTTTCACTTTTTGTGACGTATTGGAATCAGCCGTATGCTCAACCGCAGCCTGAAAAGTTGTGAACTTTGAACAGCGACAGCAAAGAACTGGTCGCGCTGGATCCATGATGTTCAGGGGGCTGCCATCCAACTATAGTGCACAGGAGAGAACAACACAAAACATTAACATTGATATCCTATATATAGTACGAAGCAAGATGAAGCTGTAAGGGTAAGCAGCTCCTCTGTCTGCCAAAAACAAATCTGCAGACATATATTTACCAAATGATTCTGCAAAAATGTTTTCATTTTGTATCTTGACCCAGGAGAACAGAAATGTCAGGGGAGTGAAAACGGTGTTTTCTGACATTGGGCATTCCCGACTTAAAGGTTTTGCTAGCTCTGATCCTTAGGCATAGTGTCATTTCCATGTAATTACTACGAGAAGAATTATTTCATAGTATCCACTTCGTACACCAACTGGTGTTAAATGCGTTCTCCTGTTGATTTTCATGGTATCCACTACGTACACCAACTGGTGTTAGATGCGTACACCTGTTGATTCTCATGGTATCCACTACGTATACCAACTGGTCTTAAATGCGTACACCTGTTGTTCTAGACTGGTGTTCGAAACGTACACTGAAATTTTCAGGGTCTTGTGCAAAAACAACTTTATGTCACTGCACTGAGGCAATGCACAGCAAACTGTCACTGACATATTTTAGATTATTATGGATGCAAAAACTGAAGTGATCCTTTGTTCGCAAGGAAACGAAAATAACCGCATTTTTCTCCGTGTGTAGGGCCTAAACACATGTCCAAACAAATCCATCCCCACTTCCCAAAAAACTAAATTCACAGTTGATAACTTAGATGCACACATGGTCAAAGGTCTCTAGCACTCGCTACATGCCAATCTTTATCAGTATCTTCACAAGAAAAGCAATAGAAAGTCGTTTTCGTACATGTGCCTGCCTCTGTCGCCTGCGTCGAAAGTGTGATTAATGACTGCACACTACTCGGCGCAAATCTACTGTACACCTTTACACGGCTTGGTTTATTCATCGATGGATCTTCCACACTCAGCAAAATAAACTACTGTTTGACTGTGATTAATGAACGTGTCGATGTGTACGATTTAGATACTAAAGCTTTGTGAAAATTAAATTTTAAAATGTAACTGTAAAATGACATGGAAACATTTTCGTTTCTTTACAATTTATGTGCCCCAAAACATTGTCATTATGAATAGAATACATGGAAATAACTGATTCTTTTTAGGCCTAATCTGGTGCCCAAACAAAGTATTTCCTGAGAAAAGGAATCTGTTAAAGTTAAACCGCAGCCTGAAAAGTTGTGAACTTTGAACAGCGACAGCAAAGAACTGGTCGCGCTGGATCCATGATGTTCAGTTGATAACTTAGATACACACATGGTCAAAGGTCATTATAAACAGAATACATGGAAATAACTGATTCTTTTTAGGCCTAATTTGGTGCCGAAACAAAGTATTTCCTGAGAAAATGAATCTGTTAAAGTTTAGCAAACACATACATACATATACACATAACATGTATGCACGCGCGCGCGCGCGCACACACACACACACACACACACAACTTAAACACAGGGTAAGTAAATAGACTCACATTGTGTGTAAACACAGGCGAGCAAAAAAAGGAAGTGTATAATTGACTCACCTCTTTGCGGTACCTGACAGCCAACGCCAACAGCACTAACAGAACAGCCACCACCACCACCAGAACCCCTATCGTTGTTTTCGTGTCTGCCGACCCACGTTCCACCACAGGGCACTGAAGATCGCCAACGGTCAGCATGCTCACACTCCGCCCTGCGAGCTCCAAGGGACTTGCGCAAATCAGGTTTAATATCTGCTGTTTGTAACGTCTCATGGTGGGGTCTGCAAACCTAGTCTCATTCCGCAGTTGCTTAATGAGGTCTTTGATGTCACAAACACAGTCGATAGGATTGTTTCGGATGTCTAGCTGGAAGTCTGGAACCAACGCCCAGGTCTCCAGCATCTCCAGGGACAGCTTTGAAATGCGGTTAAAGTTCACATTAAGTACGGTGGAAACGCCATGTGTATTGATGTCTGGGGGTATGTAACCAATATCCTGTATATAGTTATTGGACAGATCAATGATTTCCAGTTTAGAGCCTTTAAAGTATCGTCTCCATTCCCTTATTTCCAGAGGTACTTCGGTGAGGCCAGTGTAACTGAAGTTCAGAACCCGTAGCTGAGGAAACACTGTGTTCTTTACTAGATATTCGAAGTATTTCCTGTTGAGCAAGGAACTGTGGCTTTCGTCCAGAAGCTGCTGAGCGAAAAAATAGGGATATAGTTTGTTAGGAACTTCGCACATTAATGCAATAACACTTTAGTGTTATTCACGTCAAGTCAAATTCAAAATAATTTGTCAACGAGGCAAGTCTATGTAATTAAAATAATGACAACGATAATGTATATATATTTGTAAATTCATTCTTCTCGTTTTATCTTCTTCAAATGCTGCATTACAGTAACTTCCATTATGCGTATAATCATTGCAGCAACGTAAATTGATCCAGCGAAACGCAAGCCACAGATATGTTAGAACAATTTCAAGAACAAGCAATTTTCTAGAAATCCCATCTAGAACTTAACGATGTCCTTTATCTGCTGCATATATTAAGATGAACATGCTAAAAAAAGAACATAAAGGGAAAAACGAAAAAGAACGGATGAGTAGCGAGAAAGACATGGGAATGGTAGTGAAGAGGGATGAGCAAAAACACAATAAGTGCTGACATTATATAAGGCATTACGTTTTTCTGTCACTTCTGTTGGGGGCTGGCGTCAATCAGATATTTTCGACCGTGTTTCAAAAAGTGATTTATAAATTTTCTTACTTGCTATCAAGATGTTTTGAGCGTTCGGAGGTCATTTTGGACTCGAGCATTTTTCGCTGTGAAATATGTGTATGAATATTCCACAGATGGCGACCAGGGCACAGTAAGTGTACGATAAGCCGTTCCGTGTATTATCTAAATACATACTACAAATATCATTTGGTATATTCGTGGCATAAATTTGGCATTGTACTGTATTGTGAACAGACATTCAAATATGTGTGCCGACTGAGTTAAAAGCATTGTTTACAACAGTCAAGTAATGAAATTGTGACATGACGAGTACTACCTCGGGGTTTATCTCGGGAAAATCCACAAAGAGAAAACAATCATCAACATCATCTGTCAGTGACTCGTGTGTTAGTCCTTGCCAAAACCAGAATAGTCAAAAACAAGACAAGAAAAAACAGAGACAAGACAGTACTGACAGCGAAACTGACAAGATGGACATACAAGAGACATTTGAAGACATTAAAAACCAACTGATTAACTTAGCAACAATAAAAGATGATATC
The DNA here is from genome assembly GCF_041734735.1 of Babylonia areolata. NCBI lineage: Eukaryota > Metazoa > Mollusca > Gastropoda > Neogastropoda > Buccinidae > Babylonia > Babylonia areolata. The sequence continues at coordinate 32,378,266 of NC_134901.1, read as the reverse complement.
CGAGAACTCAGAGATGATATGAACAAAATAACAGCGAGGTTAGATATCCGCACTGAACAGCTTGGAACTACCGAATTCTATTTCAGATATGAGGAGAACATTCTGACGACCGAAGTACAGACACTGAAAAATGAAAACAAAGAACTGAAAAACAAACTGGACCAATGTGTGAAGGAGAACAGTAACATAAAAAGAAACAAATGACAACGAGCAACACGGACGCCAGTTCAACGTGCGGGTTTACATGGTGCCAGAAGCGCGGAGGGGGCGGGGGAAGAGAGGGGGTAGAGACGGTAGAAGACTGTCGCTCATTGCATGAGCATGTGTGTGCACACACAAAAATGGGGTGCCGGTCATCAAAGACGACCTGGAAATCTCCCACCGAACTGACAAGCCAGGTGGACCCAGACCTCGGCCCATCATTGTGAGGTTATACTCCAGGAGACTTCGCAGCTCGGTGCTCGCAGAGCGACGGGAACTGAAGCAAAGCGGAGTGTCAGTGGGAGAAGACCTGACACAGGCCAACTACAAACTGCTTCAGAAAGCCAGTAAACACTCAGCAACCCTATCAGCATGGTCGTCAAATGGAAAAAATTCTGGCAATGCTAAAAAAATGGTAGGACTCTGAAGCTTGACACTGATCTGAACATTGATAATGAACTTACCACAACTTGGACATAAAAAGAAAAACTCGCAACAAACATGCAGTTTTATATCCTGTAATGCACCGCTTTTTCGTCCTTTCTTTTGATATCTTCTGTTTCTTGGCAATTAATGTAAAACATGTCTGAAAAGATTGTTGTGTGATTTACATTTACTTGTCACAGTAACGTGCTCCGATGTATCATCGTAATCTCCCCCTTCCCACAGAGAGAGAGAGAGAGAGGGAGAGGGAGAGAGAGAGGAAGAAGGAAAGAGAAGGGGGAGAAAAGATAAAAGGTCGATTCTGTTCCACGGAAGTTATGAATTGTTGTTTTGTTAACAAATGTCTCCTCGTTCCCCTCTGCTCCCTCCCCACAGCCCTCCCCCCTTCCCACTGACGTGCAGCATGTCACTGCCTTATGAAGAATGAGGGGAAAAGGAAAAGGGGAGAGAGAGAGGGAGGGAGGAAGAAGAAAGAAAGAGAAAAAAAGGAAGGGTGTGGGGTAAAGTAAAGGAATAAAGTACGTGTGTTAGCTTGTCCAGTATTCGACTGGGTCATATTTTGCTGGTTGATTCAGTGTTGTCTTGATTGATTGATCTATTTGTTATTTACTAATGTTTGTTTCCTTACCATTCTTGTCACTTCGAACCGATAAAGGATGGTATGCCATGATGTACTACTTTGTAAATGTTTTCGTGAAAGATGAATATACACACAACCATACGTCCGTACACATACTTGGGCGGAGGGCAAACGAAAACAACTATTCACACATCCGCCCACCAACACACACACACGCACGCACACACACACACACACACACACGCACGCACACCCCAACACACACACACACACGCTTTCATATTCAGACATTCAAAGTTAGCCAACGTTATTACTATGTGCTCCGAACTATGGCCCTTTTGGAATCTTCATTGTGTGTACAGCTGTTTTGATCACGGCAATTTATTCGCACTTTTTGTTGGTTTATTATTATTATTCATTTATTCTTTTTTATGATATTTTTTATGATAACTGTTGTTGCCAAATGGAACACGTATAAATTGGCTCTTTTTCCACGTCTCCTCCCCCCCCCCCCCTCCGCCATTATGAATGGACATAATATCTTTTGGGGTTATTCCCTTCTTTCCTCAATTACATATGTATGTGTCCACATATATGCCAATCCATCACTCGATCATGTGCAAACAAAGAAAAAATAACAACTAAAAACAAAAGCACACACACACACAAAAACAACAACAACAAAAAACAAAAAAAACCAAACAAACCAACCAACCAACCAAACAAAAAAAAACCTTCATGGCTGCCTTCTGTAAACCAGGACAGTTAATTCAGCCCCATCCTCTTCACACGCTTCCCGAATTTATATTTTGTATTTGATTAAAAGGACAACAATAAATGAAATGAGAAAAAGGAAAAACAAGAGAGGCAAGGCCTTCAAGACTCACTTGTGACATGCACTTACTATAACAATTCAATCAAAACACATAAAAAAATCAATTGCAAAACAAAAGTCATGTGCATCTCCCAACATAGAAATACAGATCACACAAAGTTGTGTTGGATTTCACATTGTTTATTTTATTTGATTTTTTCCCCCTTTTTTTTCAAAATTAAAGTCACAAAGGAAAAAAAAAATCATTTCTAACTCGCACTTGCTTTTGTTTAAATGAAAGAGGAAATGCACCTAAGTGTGACCAACATACAGACACACACAGACACACACAAGATAGGTAATAAAGTTAAGTATACTTGTATAAATATATAAGATGTAACTGAACTTTTTGTTAAACTATTACGTAATGCATTATAAGCTTAATCATAGAGAAAACAATAAATACAATGTGAAAAAACTCAATATGGGTATTAACAATGTGCCTGTCTGCTTTATAATTACAATTAGTATTAGAAAAAATGACATTCACAACACATTTTCATCATATTACAGATTTTTGTGATAACCCTGATTCAGTAAGACCCAACAAACACACACACACACACAAACACAGACACAATATATATATATATATATATATAATTACTTCATAATCTAGACCATTTTTTTAAAACAGTCACTCTTTTTCTGGTGTAAACTTCAAAGTCATACATACTTCTATTTGAGTATGCAGCTGCATTTCATGTTCACACATGAAAATAAAAATTCAAATGATAAATATAGATGAGTTACATTTTATACATGTATTTATATAAATACATAAGATGTAACTGAACAGTGAGCTTTTTACTATGTATGAAAAACAAAAACTGTTAATTACATAATTATAAGCTTATAATTGTTGAGAAAAAGTGTAATATGGTGAGAAAAAATAAATATAGATAATAACAATGTGCATGCCTATGTGTTTCAAATGATTGTTCAAACTATAATATTTGATTTTTTAAAAATTATATTATTTAGTTAGTTACTTAGTTGTTATTTTTGTTGTTGTTGTTGTTTTGTACGCTTATAGTTTTTGCGCCTTATACATATTATCTGCTTGGCAGATGTGGTGTAGCGTATAATTATAGATTTGTCCGAACGCAGTGACGCCTCCTTCAGCTACTGAAACTGAAACTGAAACTGTTCAAACTCAAATTTGCTTTAAAAATAATGATAGATATTAACAATGTGCATGGCTATTTGTTTCAAATGATTGTTCGGACTCAAATTTGCTTTTTGTTGAAGTGAAAAAGGATTCAACTTCATATAAGAAATAAAGTTCAGTTACATTCCATACACAAGATGCAAGGTTCAACTCCCGGAATGGATCAGTCAGGCCAGGGTCTGTTTCCCAGCAGTCTGATATCATTTATGTAAACTGCTATCAGTCCTACTATATTATTGTTACAGAACCTCACACACACACACACACACACACACACACACATGTGAACACAACAAACAACTCTTTCATTTAATAAATAACTATGTATCCTCATGTATAAAGATTTTTTTTTTTTTGGGGGGGGGGGGGTGGGGGTGGGGGTGGAGGGGTAATCTCTCTCTCTCTCTCTCTCTCTCTCTCTGTCATGCACCTCTAATTCAGTAAATACATTCCACATTCAAATCTATTTTCAGCTCGAAACATGTGTACACAAATACATAATATATATATATATATATATATATATATATATATATATATATATATATATATATATCAACACAACAAACTTTCATTTATCATATATCTATCATCCTCATGAATAAAGAATTTCATCTGTAATCTCTCTCTGTCTCTTTCTCATACACATCTAATTCGGTAAATACATTCCACATTTGAATCTATTTTGTTACAGAATCTCTCTCACGCACACACACACACACACACACAGACTCACACACATGTGAACACAACAAACAACTCTTCCATTTAATAAATATCTATGTATCCTCATGTATAAAGATTGTTTTCTTGTAATCTCTCTCTCTCTCTCTGTCTCTCTGTCATGCACCTCTAATTCAGTAAATACATTCCACATTTGAATCTATTTTGAGCTCAAAACATGTGTACACAAGTACATAATATATATATGTGAGCACAACAAACAACTCTTTCATTTAATGTATAAAGATCTCTCTCTCTCTCTCATGTGTGTGTGTGTGTGTGTGTGTGTGTGTGTGTGTGTGAGCGAGTTTGAAGAAATTCAACATCAAAGTTCAAATTCACAAGACATGTCATAGTATTCAGATCTATATTAAATTGTATGATATGAATAATATTGATTCAACCCACACATGTCTGATCTTGATTATAAAGATGATATCAAGTTGTCAGGATCTGTTGTTCAGGATGGCTGTGTTTCAAAGGCGTGTGACACTGTGTTGTCTAGCCTGGTGTCGTTTTCGTAGTGCAGGCCTGGGGTAGAAACTGAGCCAGTGGGGAGTTGTCAGACTGGTCAGTTTCGAGGGTGGATGGCTGACTGACTTCATCGGTGGCTGCTGTCTCTGCCGTTGTTGTTGTTTTTCTTTCCCTTCTCTAACGCCTTCATGTGTTGTGGAACACAGTGTGTAACAAGCATCCTCTGCTACAAGCAGGGCTGACATCAGTCTCGGGGTAAATGACTCCCCATTTTACCACCTTGCAAGTTTCCTGGCTATCATGCGTAACATGAGCTTTCCAGCAATGTTTTGCATGGTTAGGATCCGGTAGCCGCTTACCTGACGATGGTCCTTTCCTGGTTTTGGTATGGGTTTTAAGAAGCTGTGTGTTCAGTCCTCCGGCACCTGTCCATTGTGGAAACTGTTTTGATATAGATTGAAAAGTTTGCTTCTGTCTTCTTCCGTTAGCTCCTTGATGTCTGAGTAACGAACTTTGTCTGGGCCAGGAGCCGATTCTTTCTTGCATTTAGCTATTGCCTCGTTTAGATCATCCATTGTCAAGTCATCATCAGGTCCAGTCTGCATAAGGGTTTGGTTTAACTCCTCAACATATTTCTTTTTCTCATCTGAGTTTCTTTGATCACTCTGTTGTATGAAACGTTTGAGCAAGGCAGATCCTTTTTCTTCATTTGTCTTAAGCTTGGTTCCGTCAGTGTCTAACATGTCTGGGGTTGCTGTTGTGCACGTTTTCCCTTCCATGCGACGATAAAATTGCCAGAACTCTGTCAATGTTGTGTCATAACTGAGTGCCTCGCAAAACTGTTTCCACTTGTCATTTTTGGCCTCTCGAGCAATGACTTCAAACTGTTTAGTTGGGTTTTTTTTCATTTTTGTTTCAATATCTTTGTCCGGAGATGGTTTTGTTCTTTCTTTTTGCCAAAGTTTGACAGCCGCATGTTTTTCTATCCAGGCTCTCTCTGTGTCGGTATTCCACCATGGGGGCTGAATAGTTTGCATCCTGTTCAGTGCCGTTCTTTTGTTTCTTCTGCGTCTTAATTTTTCGATGACGGTTGTCTCTTTGGTTTCATACTGAAATGGATCACGCAGTTTCATACAGGGTTTATCTGACAGTTTCTGTAGACTGAAAGCTACCGGGAGGTGGTCGCTGCCTTGGTATGGAAGGTCGCTGCCTTGGTATGGAACAAATTAACAAACAATATTAAACGTGCACCAAGTATAAATACTTTTAAGAACCTCACAGATAAACATGAGTTATTGACAAAAACGAAATACAAGTTTGATGGATAAAATGACTGAGCCAGTCAACGACCTGACCAACAAATGAAAAGGAGTAAAATCTGAAGGGGCATAAAAAGCCAAAAATGTTTAAGTTGTATATAACAACGCCCCAAATCCTGATCCTGATCCTGATAATTCTTCACATAATCCTTTTGCACTCCAGAACACCAATACATCCAAACACAGCAGTTGCAAATTTCATGACATGAGATTAACTTCTTGGGTCCCGCCTACACACACACACAATGCGAATCCAATGAGAACAAAAATAACAAAAACTAAGGAAAAAAGAGAAAAAGAAAATAAATATCATGAACCAAGAATAAACTTGCTTCGCACGTACACTCAGTACTCGACAACTGTTCTGCTCTTGCCAGGCGAAAGTCAACAATTTAGAATAAACATTCACCTGAAAAATATACACTAAATGTGCTCATTGAAGCGAAAGGAGGGGTGCGGAGGTGGAGAAGGGTTGGAACCCCCCCCCCCCCCCCAAAATAACAAAAACAAAAACAAACACCCCCGCTTCCCATTCACCTCTCCCCCTGCAACACCTCCCCCCTCCGACCCGTCTCCCTCCCAAATGGAGTTGTAAGTTTCAGTTTCAGTCACTGCGTTCGGACAAATCCATATACGCTACGCCACATCTGCCAAGCAGATGCCTGACCAGCAGCGTAACCCAACGCGCTTAGGCCTTGAGAAAAAAAAAAAGTAGTAGTAATAATAATAATATTAAAAATAAATAAATAAATAAGACAACAATTATGATAAATAAGCAAATAAATGTAAAACATGGAGACACACATTCACACATACACCCACATATGCATAACAGATATGCACCAAACATGCAGTTTCACAGATACGAAAGCACAGTCAAATACACATAAACGTACATGAGCCCCAACACACACACGTTACCCTGCACTTCCTCTACCCCCCTTCTCCACACACTCATTTCTAGGCTACGTATCGCAGCTTCCATGCCACACACACACACACACACACTCACGCACATACAGATGAACCCTTACTTGTACAAGCACACACACATACGCCCATATCTCCCACCCCCATATATATATATATATATATATATATATATATATATATATATATATGCACACCTGCACGTTCCAATATTCCGTTGCTCCCACAGTGTAGGCATGCATACACACATATACCTCATCATCTACCCACCCCCAACCCCCCACTCACACACATGTGTTATGTGTACATAACTACATAAATGTATATGAATGTGTATTGTGTGTGCGTGTGTTTATGCAAGTTTGTGCCTGCCTATATGTGCGTATGTGTTAGGGTAGCTGTTAGACACACATGTATGTTGAAATGTATGTATGCAGCGTGTGCGTGTGCGTGTGCGTGTGTAGTCACATTTTGGTGTGTGTATGTAACATAGATATGATGTTTTATGTTAACAAAAGCGTTTTTGTAAAGCACCTAGAGCAGATTTCTGGATAGTGTGTTATATAAGTATCCATTATTATTATTACCTTTCATGCTAGACTTTTGACCGCTCCCTCTCTCTGCCTTTATTTCTTTGAGGCGATCGATGGTGTGATGGCCTTGTACCTGTTCTTGTTGATATTCTTTGACTTTTCTGAGGATTTCCGATTTTCCTAGATGTAGGCCACTCGTTGTTGTTGCGTTACCAGCAAGTCTGTCAGCTCGCTCATTTCCCTTAACACCTGCATGTCCCGGGCAGTATGACCATGTAAGCTTTTTTAATCTGAAAGTTGCGCATTGCCTTATGCCACTCTGGGCTTCCCATTACATTTTCAATTTTCTGTATGAGGTTCATTGAGTCGGTTAGAATCATGGCATGTTGGTTTCCAGGCATCTGGATGGACGATAGCCACTGGAGGGCATGTGTCACAGCTTCAACTTCCATCGTTAGGCTGGAGGTTGTGACTTTGTAGGCAGCATTCTCTTCCCTAATTTTTTTTCCATTTTGTTTCGCAGTGAATCCCCAACCGGATTGGTCTTTGGTGACTGAGCCATCCGTGTATATGACGATGTCCTCTTCTTTACTGTTTTCTTCTATGAGTAGCTTCACTTCCGCATCAGTTTTGTCCTCTGGCCATTCCCGACAATGTCTTCCTAGAGTGGGTGAAATGGTGTGTTGAACAGATGGTTGAGGTTTTCAGAGTTTTTCTCCCATTCTTTTGTTTCTTTCAGGTCTTGTAGTCGGCATACTAGCTGGATTGTGTCTTCTGCTTGCCCCATCCATGATCTTCCTCGTCCTAGACGGCTGTCTTTTGGTTCTTTGACTGCGTCATGCAGTGGGTTTTGAGGGTTTTCCAATGCTTTGAAGTAGGTCTTAACCTGTTCTGATTTGTTTCTGGCCTGCACAAAAGGAAGGACAAGCAGGTATCGCATGGTTTCCGTGAGCGTGTCTTTTGTTGTTCCAAGGATCAGCCTCATAGCTTCATTTAGAACTCTTTCTAATTTTAGGAGGTTGCTTTGAGATGGTGTTGTTAGTCCAAGTCCGTAGTCGATCACACTGAGGACGAGTGATTGGTATAGCAGGAAGAGGTGGCGTTGTTCAATACCTTTGGTTGCCATTGCCTTTATGACTGAAAGGCCCTTTTTTTGCGTTTGAGAACAGTATTTTCCGTATGTTTTCTAAAGGTCAGCATACTGTCGAACTGTATTCCTAGGTAGCGTTCGCATTCGGTTTTCTCGATCTGACTCCCGTCGAATGACACAGGTGGTGGTGAATTGTAAACAAGCTAGTATATTTGCACGAACGCGCGCGCACTCACGCGTGTGTGTTCATGTGTAAAGACAGACTTGTGTGGGTAAAAGATTATCGGGGAAGGAACTGAAATATTTGGGGAAAGGTAGGGGTGGGGAGAGGAAGGGGGAGGTGTGGGGAGGGGGTGATTTTGTATGATGTGGACCGAAGATAAAAGATGGAAATTATGATACATTTGAAACTGTACGTACGCCTATGGTTGGAATGATGTATTCAAAAACATGTACCATGCGTCTCGTTATTTTGCATTCGTGAGTATCAACATGTCGATTTACACACTGAAAGTTTTATTGATCATTGATTGGCTGGTTCAACTTCAAGTGTTCTTTTTTGTTGGATTTTAGTACTGACTGGTGCATTGTTTTATTTAGTTATTTATTATTATCATCATCATTATTACCGTTTGTTTTGTTTGAATAACAAAACACAATCCTTTGCACACACGAAGACACATTCAGAAACACACACACACACACACACACACCAGAGTTGATTCTGTCCCAGCGGAAGTAATGAATGACCGTTTTGTTAAAAGAAATGTCTATTCGTTCACTTCTCCCCCCCCTGCCCCCCCTCCCCCCCTCCCAACAGTCCTCCACATTCCCACTGATGTGTAACCTATCACTACCTTCTGAAAACCTGGGGAAGAGCAAAAGGGGGAGAGGAGGAATGAAGGAGGGAAGATAAAAAGGATAAAATGGGGTGGGGAAGAGGAAAAAAGAAAAGAGAAGCGTGTGGGGGGAAATAAAGGAATAAAGTACGCGTGTTAGCTTGTCTATTAATCGACTGGTGACCTGACGGATTGATCGACAGATCTCTTTGTTATTTGTAAATACTTGTTTCCTTACCCTTTTTGTCAACTCGAACTGACAAAGCATTTAATGTCATGGTGATCTACTTTGTAAATACGTTTGTGAAAAATTGACAAAAACACAATGATACATTTGTTCACATGCTTGGACGGAATGCAAACCAAAACACCTACACACGCACGCACATACACGCACACACACGCATGTCCCCGCACACATACTCACCCTTTCATCTTCAGACATAAATTAAAAGTATGCCAGCGTCATTATTATGTGCCCTTACCATCCCTGATTTGTAACCCCTTTGGAGTTTTTCTTTGTGTTTGCCTGTTTTGATCCCGGCCCTTTTATATATATATATATATAAATTTTTAATCTTTTTTTTTCACCCAAGACTCCCCCCCCCTCCCCACTATACACTGTTTGCGTATGGAAATTATAATACATTTGAAATTGTACGCCAAAGGCTGAAATAATGTATCCAAAAACATATGCCATTCGTCTCGGATTTTTGTTGGGTTGCTTTGCGTGTGTGTGTGTGTGTGTGTGTGTGTGTGTGTGTGTGTGTGTGTGTGTGTCCCTAACAGACATGACCCTATATCTTTTTGAAGAAATTCAGAAAAAGGTTGAAGAGTAAGAAATTTCTAACGTAATAATGGGATGGGTTTGGATTTTAGTAACGAATCACAACTAAGACGATCATAATTACAAGCATGTAAATAATCAGGGAACACAAGAAACAGTTTTAAAGATGAAAGATGATTTACAGTTGGTAGACGTATGGTGAGAACTCAATATTGAAGTTTTAAGATACACTTCGAGGAAACCAACCCCCGTACAACAAAGCTGTCTTGACTTCTTGATTTCAGATAACCTGGTTACTAATGTTAAAGACGCTGATATTTGGTATGGCTACAGAAGTGACCAGTCTTTAGTCAGAGTTGACCTGGTATTTAATACAGAACCCAAAAGAAATACTTTTTGGAAATTTAACTCATCTTTACGTTGAGACAGTGATTATATTAAATTAGTGAAGGAAACGATGGAGAAAATAAAGGAACAGTATGCAGCGTTACCTTATGCACGTAAAAACATACGTAATATTCTGAATGATGAAAGTGAGTTCACTATATACAACCAGCTCTTTTTAGATGTGTTAATAATGGAGATAAGAACAAAAACAATAACGTTTGGAAAAGCAAGAAAAAACAACAGACAGAAAAAAGAGGAAATGTTAGAAAAAGAAACACAACAACTTGAAAAAGAATTTCGGTCGTATAACTAGAGAACTGCATGAGAAAACAGAAGAGCTCATACAATTAAGGAAATTTGAAAATTGAAGGGATAGCGTTAAGATCTAAAGGAAGATGGGCATCTTTGGGTGAAAAAGTAAGTAAATATTTTTGTAATCTTGAAAAACGTCACTTTATCAGTAGACACATGTTAAAATTAGTTACAGATCAAGGAAACACACTGACAAAAAGAGACGAAATACTAGAGGTGACAAGACATTATCATGAAAACCTATACAAAGAACAGAATTTAAAATATATTGATATTAGTGATTATGTAAACAACTCACCAAGACTTGATGAGACATGATTGAAGGGTTTTTAAGGGAAGAAATGTCAATAACGCAGAAAAAAAGATTAATTACATGTCTGCCAAAAGGGGATAAACCAAGAGAATACTTACAAAACTGAGGCCTGTATCCTTGTAAAACGTTATTTATAAGATAGGATCAGCATGTTTTGCTAGTAAAATTAAGTCAGTCCTGCCTTGGTTGATAAATAAAGATCAGACCGGTTTTATTCTAGATACATTGGTGATAACTTAATAGTACTATACAATAATATGCATTACTTAAGAAAATGAAGACCTTTCAGGCTTATATTTGTATTTGTATTTATATTTCTTTTTATCACAACAGATTTCTCTGTGTGAAATTCGGGCTGCTCTCCCCAGGGAGAGCACGTCGCTGCACTACAGCGCCACCCTTTTTTTTTTTTCTTTTTTTTTTTTTGGTTGTATTTTTTCCTGTGTGCAGTTTTATTTGCTTTTCCAATCGAAGTGGATTTTTCGACAGAATTTTGCCAGGAACACCCCTTTTGTTGGGTTCTTTTACGTGCGCTAAGTGCATGCTGCACATGGGACCTCGGTTTATCGTCTCATCCGAATGACTAGCGTCCAAACCACCACTACAGGTATAGTGGAGGGGGAAAAAATATCAGTGGCTGAACTATGATTCCAACCAGCGCAATCAGATTCTCTTCCTTCCGAGGTGGACGCGTTACCTCTAGGCCAACACTCCACTAGTTTCAACAGACTTTGAAAAGGCATTCGAATCGGTAAGTTGGGTGCATATGAACAATGTCTTCAATGCTTTTCGATTTCGAGAAGATATATGTAAATGGGTATGCACTTTTTACAGAAATATAAAATCATATGTTATAGTAAACGGAAGGTATCCCAAAGTTTTGAAATACAAAGGGGGTGCCATCACAGAGACCCGATTTCACCATACTTATTTGTATTGTGGTCTGAAATTCTGGCATGCAAGATTATGGAAGATGAGGGTATTAAAGACATTAGCATACTGAACACTGTATTCAAAATTAGTCAGTTTGCTGACGATACAACATTTACGTTAGATGGAGATAAAGAATCGTATGAAAAAATGTTCAAAACATTAAATATATCTGAAGAATTCTCGGGTCTAAAGTTAAATTACGACAAAACGCTAAATGTTTGGTTAGGGTGTATAAAAAATTCGAGAAGGCAATATCTGCCAGAAAAGAGTACGAAATGGAACCCCACCAAATTAAAAAAAAATTAGGTATGTTTTTCAGACGATCAAAAATAACTGAAGTGAAGGGACAAATTAACAGAAGAAACTAACTTATCAAAGATTTGGTCAAAGCATATATGCACAACCCTTGGTAGAATTGCTATTCTCAAATCTCTCATACTTTCAAAGCTTATATACTTATGGATCCTTCTTCCAAACCCTCCAGACAAAAAAGTAAAAAAATTACAGAGACTATGCTAGGAATTCGTATGGGATAAGAAACCAGATTTTATTGAAATAAAATACTCGATAAATAATGTTGCAAATGGAGGAATATGTATACAAGACAGAAAAGGTTATACATGCTCTGAAGATGTTATGGATTAGAAAATTAAACACAGGAACACCAAAGCGGAAGAGAATCCTACTTGTGGAATGCCACGAAATTAACTCACTACATCTGTATGGTCCAAGAAAGTTTCTAAATACCAAATGTAACAAATTTTGGAAAGATGTATATCAGGCATACACGATTTTTACGAAACAAGAAGAATTAAAAGAGCCACACAAGGTACAAGGTACTTGCAGAGCCCCTCTTTTACAAGGACAAGAATTGGCAACAACACAATTCACTACAAATACTGGACAAACAAAAATATATTTCTGGTTGGAGATGTCGATGAGAATGGGTGCTTTCTCAGTTACACATGCTTTACAGAAAAAAAAATTACTGTAAATCATTTCGTGCACATGTGATTGATATGTTCGATAAAGTTATTTAATTACGCACAATATTTATCTTAGTGATAAAACCTGCAATGAACAACCGAAAGCGCTGTACTTAATATCCTCCACTAAGAAAGGTTTGCAAATATATCATGCTATACTTCTTGAGCCACTACACTCTTTATTTGCAATATGAATTCCTTTGTTAAGTGTGAGCAAAAATTATATATTATCGTTAATTGGGAAACCACCATGAAGCAAATAAAAAAAAGTAAAAGAGATCAAACTGAAATGGTTTCAAATTAGAATTTGTCACAACATTATAGTTACAAACAAAATTCTGAAGAAAATGGGCATTACAAACAGTGACATGTGCAATTTCTGTAAAAATTAAATAGATTCAGTACAACATCATCTATGGTTTTGCAAGTTCTCTCAAATGTTTTGGAAAGAACTAGATAATTTTTTTTAAGGAAAGATGTGATAATTGCCAAAACGTTAAGATAAACATAGAATTAATGAAATTGCAAAAAACAGATGAAACTATATTATTCTTTTTGCAAAATATTTTGTTTATAAATGCAGAATAAATAAAATTAAACCATGTATAAAGCACTTTCTGAATGATTTAAGAAATAGTTATAAATTAGAAAGATATATGCCTTCAATGGAAATGTTAAGCATGGTATTTACGAGAAAATTGTGTCCATATATAAAACTTCTTGAAAACAATAACCCATAACAAAACATGATGAAAGATCAAAATGCACAATAATGATGGCTCAATGATATACTATTATACTTGAAGTGCAGATATATGTTAGTGTGTACATATGCACGTATGTAAATGTGCATGTGTATTTATGTCCACTTATGTGTCTGTAGTAATAATGTTATGACTATATAATGGGTATTTTATGTATTCATCAATGGAAAATTAGAGGAAATGTGTTCATATACAAGATACTCCACATGTTTGTTTGTTTGTTTGTTTTTCTCCAGAAAACAATATATGGATTGTGTTCTTTTCACAGTACATTAGCTAAGCAAAGTGTCCTTAATTCTATGATAAGTATAATTTCTATTACATGTTAAAAAATTGCACTGATATCTACACAAAATGAAAATGTGTCCACCTTGACCAAGCTGCACAAAACTACGATATTATTTATGGATGATGACGTATGGATTACCTGAAGACGCTCAAACCGACATTCTGAGTGCACCCTGATGAGCTGAATAAACGTATCCAGGACATCCCTGCCAGGCTTGTCAGATGAACTGTCAGCTGGAATGGACGTGGGTGGATCTGGTACCGATTCACTTAAATCAAAATGAATGGATCTTAAGGGCTCCAGTTGCAGAGCACACTCTTCAGAAAAGCCTCCTTTCTCTTTGGAATGTTCCAGAAACATGTCAAAGAGTTCTTCGCTGCCCAAAAGACGACCAATGTCCATGGGGTAAGTGAGATTAAGGAGCTGAAATATGGGAGGATACACTGTTTCACAAAGATCTGCGTTGCTGATGTTCCTGTAGATGTGGGAGACCAAGGTACTGTCTTGTGCACAGTCATAATGACTGGATATGGTTTTAATGTTTCTCAGTAGATGCTGCAGTTTGGTTGGATCATTCAGCCATATACAGCTCTGAATGTCCATCACTCTTAGCCAGTCCCCTAAGTGTTCAGCTGTTGTGTTTATGTCTGCCCATTTGTCCAGGAGACGACAGTTGAGGATGGTCAGTTTGACCAGTCCTGGTGATCTGTAAGGAAAGGGTAAACTGATGGCCCCTTCTGCTTCACATTCTATCCGCACAGCAATCTGAAAAACATCCATGAGATTAGTGATTGTTTTGTCCAGGTCGTTCACACGCTTTACCAGTAGTGCAATGACCTGTCATTTTTTACTCACTTGTGTAAACAAAGTGTCTATGTTATAACCTGGTGTTCAGTTGTCTGTGTGTGTCCATGGTAAACTTTAACACTGTCATTTTCTCTGCAAATACTTTGTCAATTGACACCAAATTTGGCATAAAAATAGGAAAAAATTCACCCCCACCCCCCAAAAAAATATTTTGCACAATACTGAACTTTTTTTAACGGCAATTAATATTATTGCCAACAAGTAGAACTATAAGTGATTGTTTAAATTGCGGGGAAAATCTATAAAGTATAATGCAGTAATTAAAGACAATGTTAGTAATTAGTGTCTTAAATGTGTGTCTGTGTCCGCATTACATGCTCACAGAAAGGCCTGAACAGCTTGAAATAAGGTTTCAAACTCATAATTGCTTTTGCTTAAATGAAAGAGGAGTCAAATTCACATAAGTGAAGTTCAGCTACATTTCAAACATGAGATGGTTCAAACCCCAGAAATATTAAACTTATAATATTGATGAGAACTGAAGAAGATGAAGAAAGGAGAAAGAAAAAAAAAAGAAAGAAAAAAGACGTGACACAGACGTGAAAGGAAGAGAAGAGCACATTAAGTTTTTGGTTGGAGGATGATACAAAAAGAAAAAGGCGTTGATACATGCAGAATGTTGAGTCCAGGACTCATGAATAAACATCAACAATCATAAACATACATATACATACGCACATGTACACTTATAATTTTTTGCATGTATATATACACACATGCATGTGCATGTATATGCATGTACACATGCTCACACACACACATTTGTTTTTGTTTAGATCATTCGACCAATGACAAATAATTAATCGACTTCCTTTCAAAGTTATTTAGTCTTAATTCTAAACAATGTGCATACTTTTCCAGTTTATATTGTTTCTTAAGTTCCTCATGGTATGCTTTAATAGTAGGTTTGGATTTAATGAATCTACATTTATAGATATAAAACTTAGCAAAGAGCAATACAAGATCAAATATGTCGTCTGTTTTTGTTTTTGTGTCTGTGGCAAACAGCACAAGTTCTGGATTTAACTTCAGTTCAGCACAGTGTTGACATTTTTCCTTAACATTTTTTCAAAGTCATCCCAGAAACTCTGTGAGCACTGACAGAACCAAAGGTAGTGATCAACCGTATCTTTTTCAACCGAACAAAAATCACATCATTTTCCAAAGTATTGCAAAATACGTTGGTGTACGTGCTAGTGTGAGGTGGGTGAGAAGTGGGATTTGTTCCAGTATAGTGACATTACAGTAATACAATTTGTAATATTATGTATTTCTGTACACATGTTTTGAACACAAAATAGTCTCCAATGTGGAATATATTCACTAAATTAGAGGTGTATGTGCGTGCGTGTGTGTGTGTGTGTGTGTGTGTGTGTGTGTGTGTGTGTGTGTGTGTGTGTGTGTGAGAGAGAGAGAGAGAGAGAGAGAGAGAGAGAGTGAGAGAGAGAGAGAGAGATTACAAGAAAAAAATCTTTATACATGAGGATACATAGATATTTATTAAATGAAAGAGTTGTTTGTTGTGTTCATATGTGTGAGTATCTGTGTGTGTCTGTATGTGTGTGTTAGGTTCTGTAACAATAATATAGTATGTCTGATACTAATAGCAGTCTATGTAACTGATTTCAGACTGCTGGGAAACAGACCCTGGCCTGACTGATCCACTCCTGGGGGTTGAACCATATTGTGTATGGAATGTAACTGTACTTTATTTCTTATATGAAACTGAATCCTTTTTCACTTAAACAAAAAGCAAATGTGAGTTTGAAAAATTATTTGAAACATTATTTTATTATATGAAATTGGCATGCACATTGTTAATATCTATATTTATTTTTTCCCACTGTATTAAAATGTTTCTCAACAATTAAGTTTATAATTCAGTAATTAACAGTTTTTGTTTTTCATACATAGTAAAAAGCTCACTGTTCTGCTACAGCTTATGTATTTATATAAATACATTTATTAAATGTAACTAAACTGTATTCATCATTTGAATTTCACTTTCATGTGTGAGCATGTAATGCAGGAGCAAAATACCATCACAGATGAATTGAAGTGTGCTGCTTCTTGATTACTTTTTTTTTCACATAAGAAGGAAGTTTATCATTAGCAATCATTATCATGCTTGATTCGCTTTCAATCAATTTTAACAGATAAACCTACTCAGATAGGGTATGAAACTGAGTATTGGCTGTCTTCTCAAATAGATGTATGTATGACTTTGAAGTTTACACTAGAAAAAGAGTGACTTAAAAAAATAAATAAATAAATAAAAGTCTAAATTATGAAGTCATTATGTATATATGTTGGGACTTACTGAATCAAGGTTATCACAAAAATCTGTAATATGATGAAAATGTATTGTGAATGTCATTTTTTTCTAATACTAATTGTAATCATAAAGCAGACAGGCACATTGTTGATACCCATATTGAGGTTTTCACACTGTATTATTATTTTTTCTTTATTAAGCTTATAATGCATTACTTAATAGTATAAAAAAAAGTTCAGTTACATTGTACATATTTATACATGTAACTTAACTTTATTTCCTATCTTTTGTGTGTGTGTGTGTGTGTGTGTGTGTGTGTGTGTGTAACATATAACAGATATGCACCGAACATGCAGTTTCACAGATATGAAAGCACAGTTAAATACATGTAAACGTACATGAGCTCCAACACACATACACACCACACACATTACCCTGCACCTCCTCTACCCCCCTCCTCCACACACTCATTTCTAGTCTACTTATCGCAGCTTCCACGGCACACACACACACACACACACACACAGAGATAACACTTACTTGTACAAGCACACACACATATGCCCATATCTCCACACACATATATACAAAGATATATATATATATATATATATATATATATATATATATATATATATATATATATACGTTCCGATATCCTGTTGCTCCCACAGTGTAGGCATGCATACACTCACATACCTCATCCTCTACCCCATCTCCCCCCGCACCCCCACTTCCCCCTCACACACACACACACACACACACGCGCGCGCGCGCGCGTGCGCGTGCGCAGAACTCTACTGACACTTGTGTACACTTACACTCTCGCGCATGCACAAACGCACTCAAAAATACAGACCCACACATGAACACAAACACACACATACACACACGCACAGAGGCTGCCACTGATTGGCCGCAAGTGGGATGGGAAAAGATCTCTGATGCCAAGAGCGTGGCGTCTAGTGTGTTGCTCAGTCTATTGTATTTGGAAAAGCCCACAGAGACTCTGTTCCGTTTTGAAGAAATTTGCGCAATGTTGGTTTGGAAATGATGCCGATATTTGTTTGATTTGCAAAGCATCGTGCTCTACCTTCATGTTAGACTTATGGCCACTCCCTCTCTCTGCTTTTATTTCTTTGAGGCGATCGATGGTGTGATGGCCTTGTACCTGTTCTTTTTTATATTCTTTGACTTTTCTGAGGATTTCCGATTTTCCTAGAGGTAGGCCGCTCGTTGGTGTTGCGTTACCAGCAAGTCTGTCAGCTCGCTCATTTCCCTTAACACCTGCATATCCCGGGCAGTATGACCATGTGAGTTTTTTAATCTGAAAGTTGCGCATTGCCTTATGCCACTCTGGGCTTCCCATTCCGTTTTCAATTTTCTGTATGAGGTTCATTGAGTCTGTTAGAATCATGGCATGCTGGTTTCCGGGCGTATGGATGGACGATAGCCACTGGAGGACATGTGTCACAGCTTCAACTTCTATCGTAAGGCTGGAGGTTGTGACTTTGTAGGCAGCATTCTCTTCCCTAACTGTTTTTCCATTTTGTTTCGCAGTGAATCCCCAACCGGATTGGTCTTTGGTGACTGAGCCATCCGTGTATATGATGATGTCCTCTTCTTTACTGTTTTCTTCTATGAGTAGCTTCACTTCCGCATCAGTTTTGCCCTCTGGCCATTCCCGACAATGTCTTCCTAGAGTGGGTGAAATGGCTGTGTTGAATAGATGGTTGAGGTTTTCGGGGTTTTTCTCCCATTCTTTTGTTTCTTTCAGGTCTTGTAGTCGGCATACTAGCTGGATTGTGTCTTCTGCTTGCCCCATCCATGCTCTTCCTCGTCCAAGACGGCTGCCTTTTGGTTCTTTGACTGCGTCATGCAGTGGGTTTTGAGGGTTTTCTAATGCTTTGAAGTAGATCTTGACCTGTTCTGACTTGTTTCTGGCCTGCACTGAAGGAAGGTCAAGCAGGTATCGCATGGTTTCTGTGGGCGTGTCTTTTGCTGTTCCAAGGATCAGCCTCATAGCTTCATTTTGAACTCTTTCTAATTTTAGGAGGTTGCTTTGAGACGGTGTTGTTAGCCCAAATCCGTAGTCGATCACACTGAGGACGAGTGATTGGTATAGCAGGAAGAGACGGCGTTGTTCAATACCTTTGGTTGCCATTGCTTTTAAGACTGAAAGGCCCTTTTTGCATTTGAGAACAGTATTTTCCGTATGTTTTCTGAAGGTCAGCATCCTGTCGAAGTGTATTCCTAGGTAGCGTAGGCATTCAGTTTTCTCGATCTGAATCCCATCGAGTGACACAGAAGGTGGTGATTTGCTCGCGGTTCTGTTGTTGAGGGTGCACAGCAACGTTTGGGCTTTCGCTGGATTGATGGAAGATCCTGTGTCTTTGCACCACTGAGCAATATTGTTTAGTTGTTTCTGGACGGCTTTAGTTCTTTCCTGAGCATCTTTCGAAGTTTTGAAGACCAGGCCATCATCCGCAAGAGTAAGCACCCGAGCTATTCCATTGTTGTTTAAGTCTGCAAGGCCCTTCGTGTAGACATTGTAGAGGACAGGAGAAAGCGGAGACCCTTGTGGCAGTCCCATGGATAGTTTAGAAGGTGCAGACATCCAATCTCTGAGGCGTAGGACGACGGTTCTTTCCTGAAGCGCTGCTGCTATTCATCTTGTCAGTGTCAAACTTACTCCATACCTTAGTAGCAGCTCCATGAGGTGCGCAAACTGGACTTTATTGTAGGCATCTTCAAGATCAATTGCTACTGCTAGTGTTTCTTCTTTTCTTTGAAATCCTTCATACACCTCATATGCAAAAGCACCTGCGTTTTCCCATGTGGACTTGCCTGTTCTGTAACCACCTTGATTTGAAGGGAGAATGTGCCTGTGTTCAAGATCCCTTGCAAGTTTCCTGGCTATCATGCGTTCCATGAGCTTTCCGGCAATGTTTTGCATGGTTAGGATCCGGTAGCCGCTTACCTGATGATGGTCCTTTCCTGGTTTTGGTATGGGTTTTAAGAAGCTGTGTTTCCAGTCCTCCGGCACATGTCCGTTGTGGAAACTGTTTTGATATAGATTGAAAAGGTTGCTTCTGTCTTCTTCCGATAGTTCCTTGATGTCCGAGTAGCGAACTTTGTCTGGGCCAGGAGCCGATTCTTTCTTGCATTTAGCTACTGCTTCGTTTAGATCATCTATTGTCAAGTCATCATCAGTTCCAGTCTGCATAAGGGTTTGGTTTAACTCCTCAACATATTTCTTTTTCTCATCTAAGTTTCTTTGATCACTCTGTTGTATGAAACGTTTGAGCAGGGCGGATCCTTTTTCTTCGTTTGTCTTAAGCTTGGTTCCGTCAGTGTCTACCATGTCTGGGGTTGTTGTTGTGCACGTTTTCCCTTCCATGCGACGATAAAATTGCCAGAACTCTGTCAATGTTGAGTCATAACTGAGTGCCTCGCAAAACTGTTTCCACTTGTCATTTTTGGCCTCTTGAGCAATGATTTCAAACTGTTTAGTTTTTTCTTTCATTTTTGTTTCAATGTCTTTGTCCGGAGATGGTTTTGTTCTTTCTTTTTGCCAAAGTTTGACAGCCGCATGTTTTTCTATCCAGGCTCTCTCTGTGTCGGTATTCCACCATGGGGGCTGAATAGTTTGCATCCTGTTCGGTGCCGTTCTTTTGTTTCTTCTGCGTCTTAATTTTTCGATGACGGTTGTCTCTTTGGTTTCATACTGAAATGGATCACGTGGTTTCAAACAGGGTTTATCTGACAGTTTCTGTAGACTGAACACTACCGGGAGGTGGTCACTGCCTTGGTGTGGAAGCGTCTCTGCATTCATTTCTGCTCTGAATTTTGGAGATGTTAGAGCGATGTCGATCACACTGTCACTGTCCTCTTGTCTTGTTCAAGGCCAGTTGGGGATGTGGTTGTTAATGGGCTAAGAAGAATTTCCCCTATCATTCCTTCAAGTGCGAGTCCTTGTGGGTTGGTGTTCAGCTGGTCCCATAGCTTCGGTCTTGCATTGTGGTCTCCACAGATAATGACTGAGTCTCCAAGTTCGTTCTCTATTTCCTCTAAAAAGGCCCAATCCTCTTTTGTTGTGCAGGTTCCTGGGTGAACATAGGCATTGATGAGCACGATGCTTTTGTGAATTCCGTCAGGTTTTTCGAGACGCACCCCCACTAGTTCACATGAGTTGCTACACCATTTCTCTAGATTTATGGTGGAAACTTTGTTTTTTAGGTTTTTGTTCAGTATGATTGCTACTCCTCTTCCTTCATTCCTTTGAAAGACTGTGAAATTCTCAAATAGATGTGAAATAGATGTAAGATGTGAACCAACATATAATAAAAACAATCAAGGTCGCATACCCTGAACTCAGAAACTTTAGCTCCATACAGCGGACATAGGTAGGCCTCCTTCGGTCATGGCTGACCATGGATAGAGTATATCCGACCTAATGGCTGACCATGGATAGAGTATATCCGACCTAATGTCTAATTGGGCTGTGTGCTTGGACCATGCAGCGTCGCCTGTGACTGTAGAGACCGATGCAAGAGAGGCAGTCTCTGACGCAGCGGTCACATGTGTAAGCTGATGCTGGTCTGTTGGCTGCCATCAGCTAACAGTTTGTCCTCACCAATCCGTAGCTGATTCTTGAGGGTGCTTCTCCATCTGTTGTGGTCATCTGCAAGGTCCTCCCAGGACTCAGTGTTGATCTCAAGTGCCTTCATGTCACGTTTGCAAACGTCTTTGTATCTCAGCTGTGGGTGGCCGATGCTTCTCTGCCCCGTGGCGAGCTCTCCATAAAGGATGTCTTTTGGGATGCGACCATCTTCCATGTGGCGAACGTGGCCCAGCCAGTGGAGCCAACATTGTCTCAGCATGGTATACATGGTCGGGAGGCCAGCGCGAGTCAAGACTTCGGTGTTTGTCACCTTGTCTTGCCAGGAGACGCCAAGTATGCGCTGTAGGCTTCTCAGGTGGAAGGTATTGAGCCTTTTCTCCTGACGAGCATGTGTGGTCCACGCCTCACTGCCATACAGCAAGGTGCTGAGGACGCAGGCGTTGTATAAAGCCATCTTTGTCTTCATGGTCAGCTTGGGATTTGTCCACACTCTTTGTGTGAGGCGGGCTAGCGTTGTGGCTGCCTTCCCGATCCTCTTGTCGATCTCGGTGTCAAGGGAGAGGTTGTCGGTGATGGTGGACCCAAGGTAAGTGAATGGATGGATGACTTCAAGCTCGTTGTCATCAATGGTGATGGCTGGTGGAGATGGCGTGTCTTGGCCTAGGACGTTCCTCTTCTTGAGACTGATGGTCAGACCGAAACCTTCGCACGCCTGGGAGAAGTGGTCCATTAGTGACCGCAAGTCCCACTGGGTGTGGGTCACAACTGTGGCATTGTCGGCAACGAGCATGTCTCTGATGAGGGCTTCGCGGACTTTAGTCCTTGTTCTGAGGCGGGCCAGATTGAAGAGCCTGCCATCTGATCTGGTCCGCAGGTAGATCCCTTCTCGCGCTGTGCTGAACGCATGCCTCAGGAGAAGAGCAAATAAGATTCCAAATAGGGTGGGGGCGAGGACACAGCCTTGTATGACACCGCTGCATACGTCGAAGGGCTTGGAGAGGCTACCATTAAACTGCACCATCCCTTTCATGTTGGAGTTCAAGGACTGAATCAAGCTGCGCAGTTTGGGGGGACAGCCGATCTTTCGAAGAGCCCTGAAAAGGCCGTCTCTGCTGACTAGGTCAAAGGCCTTGGTGAGGTCAATGAATGCGACATACAGGGGCACCCTCTGCTCTCTGCACTTCTGGCTTTGGCGAAGGAAGAAGATCATGTCTACCGTGGATCTCTCTGCTCGGAAACCGCACTGTGAGTCCGGATAAACGCGTTCGGCCAGTTTCTGCAGGCAAATTAAGAGGACCCGAGCGTAGACTTTGCCTACAATGCTGAGAAGCGAGATGCCTCGGTAGTTGTTGCAGTCGCTCCTTTCGCCCTTGTTTTTGTACAGGATGATGATCTTGGCATCCCTCATGTCCTGCGGTACAGCTCCCTCATTCCAGCACTGATGGAGAACTGTGTGCAGAGGATGCAGAAGAGTAATCTTGCAGTGTTTAATGAGGTCTGGGGGAATTCCGTCACTGCCTGGTGCCTTGCCTGATGTCAGGCTGTTAATGGCCTTGCTGAGTTCGTCCTCCGTTGGCTCTGCCATGTTTTCTGTGGAGTAGAGGTCGGAGTAGTGTTCCGCCCATCTCTCTATCTGCTGTTTAGGATCGTTGATTACTTCCCCAGTAGAGGATTTGAGGGGGGCAGTCTTGCTCTGTGTTGGTCCCAGTGCTTTCTTGATGCCATCATACATCCCTCGGATGTTGCCTCTTTCAGCAGCATTCTGTATCTCTTCGCTGAGCTCTGTCCAGTACGCATTTGCACATCGCCTGGCGTTAAGCTGAACCTTACTCCTGGCGGCCCTGAGGATTTGCAGGTTCTTCTCACTGGGTGACCATTTGTACTCAGTGAGTGTAGCGCACTTGGCCTCAATACTGGGAGTCATCTCTGATGATTTGGCCTCAAACCAGTCCCGTGGGACTTCGTGGTTTTCTTCCCAAAGGTGGCCACAGCAATGCGGTACATGGTGTCTCGTAGCGTTTCCCATCTTTCTGTGGCAGAGTCTCTGGGCTGCAATGCATCGAATTCTCTCTCAAATGCCTCTGCAAACTGTTCTACAAGGTCTGGCTGAGAGATCTTGATGACGTCAATGTGAGAGTTCCCTTGTTTCTTTGAGCAGTGGAACTTCTTTGGTTGCAGTCTGATCTTACAGCATACCAGAGAGTGGTCTGTGTCGCAGTCTGCACTGTGGTAAGAGCGAGTGTGGAGAAGGTTTTTGATGGCAGCTCCTCTTACTAGGATCAGATCCAGTTGGTGCCAATGTTTTGAGCGCGGGTGCCTTCAGGAGACTGTGTTGGGGCTTCGTCTTGAAGAAGGAGTTGGCAACGCACAGTTCATGGCAGGTACAAAACTCAAGTAGTCGCTGTCCATTCTCATTCATTTTCCCCACTCCAAAGGAACCAAGACAGGAAGGCCACGAATCGTTGTCTGCACCCACTCTGGCATTGGAGTCGCCCAGGAGAACAAGTTGTTCTGTCCCGGGGATGTTCCTTATGGTTGATGCGAGAACATCATAAAACTCATCCTTGGCGTCTGGAGAGGCAGACAGAGTAGGAGCATATGCGCTGACGAGAGTGACATAGCCTTCGGAGGTGTTGAGGCAGGAATCTGCTGCTGTCTGGCTCGATCATGTTCAGCAGGCTGTTCCTGACTGCAAAGCCTACTCCGTACTCTCTTGGGGCATCAGAGCTCTCCCTTGCCAGAAGAAGGTGTAGTCCCTCTCCTTTACTGTTTCTGAGTCAGCCAGCCGTGTTTCCTGCAGAGTGGCAATGTCCACATTTAGCGTCTTCAGCTCGCTGTTTATGACGGCCGTCTTTCTGGCGTCACTAATGTCTTGCAGATCTTGGGAGAGCCCAGGCATCATTGTCTGGACATTTCAACAGGTCAGTTTCATTGTTGATCCGTTTCTTGAAGTTTTCTTTTTGCCTGGTGCAGAAATTAACGACCTGCTTATCGGATATTCTCCAAATCTTCATACACCCATAGAAGAAGGCAGGTCGTGGCGGGACAGCACCTAATTGGCTGCGGGCTGCCCAGCTTGGGCGGGCGGTAGCTGTCCAGTGGGACGCGCGGGTCCCTCCCACCGTCAAAAGCAACCCCTGGCGTCAGCTCTACGCCAACTGAGCGCTAACTTATAACTGGTAACCCTTGCTTCATGTGTTGTTCCGACGCTAGTGCAAGTAGCCAACTGGAGTGTCCTCTCCAGGTTGTAGGTGCAAGGTAATTGTGGATGGATGGACAAATATAAGCCTG